>NC_134531.1:176772785-177075815 GCF_050624435.1 Tenrec ecaudatus | reverse complement strand
TATTTTGTCATATCTTGCCCTATCCAACGTCTCCCTTCACCCACTTTTCTGTTGTCCGTCCCTCAGGGAGGAGGTCACATGTAGATCTTTGTAATTGGTTCCCCCTTTCCAACCTGCCCTCCCTCCACCCTCTCAGTATCACCACTTACATCACTGGTCCTAAAGGGAACATCAGCCCTGGATTCCCTGTGTTCCCAGTTCCTATCTGTACTGGTGTACAATCTCTGGTCTAGCCAGCCTGGCAAAGTAGAATTGGGATCATAATAATGGCGGGGGGGGAGCATTTAGGAACTAGAGGAAAGTTGTATTTTTCAGTGTTGCTATATCACATCCTGAAAGGCACATTTTCTCCCCAAGACCCTTCTGTAAGGGGATGTCCAGTGGCCTATAAATGGGCTTTGGGTCTCCTCTCCACACTCCCCCCACCTACCATTATCTATGGTACAGTTTTTTTGTTCTGATGATGCCTGATACCTGGTCTCTTCAACACCTCGTGATCATACAAGCTGGTCTGCTTTTAAAGTCCTTGTGGCCCTTTTTACTTCCGAGCTAGACGACCACTTGTTTACCTTCAAGCCTTTAAAATCTCAGATGCTATATCTTTTGATAGCAGGCACCATCAGCTTTCTTCACCCCATTTGTTTATTCACTCACTTTGTCATCAGTGGTTGTGTCAGGAAGGTGAGCATCATAGAATGCCAATTTAAAAGAAGGAAGTATTATTGCATGGAGGGAGTACTTGAGTAGAGGCCCAATGTCCTTCTGCTAACTTAATACTAAACTTATAAATATGTGCACAAGTTAACTCTTATGTTGGATAGAATAGATTTAATGGATATTAATCCACACTTGAGGCCCAAAAGCAACATTGGATATTAATCTTTATAAATATTTGTGCTATACTTATGATTTTATGTGTAATCACAGAGTCATAAAATAAGTGTGTATGACATATAAATAACAGAAAAGGTATCATATGGCATATATAGACAGTAAATATTCATACAAATATACAAATATATTTACACATATATACATACAAACACCATACCTTTTATATATGTGTGTATATCTGTATATAAGATGTATGGTGAATTTGTGGAAAAGCACATGATACATTGCAGTGGATATATCCCTAATAATTTGCACTTCTTGAAGTAGTTTTAAACCCACTTTCAACAGTTAATCACAACTCATTGTGAATTGATATGGCAGAGTAGGATTACCCTATCGAGCAATGGTTCTCAACCTTCTTATTGCTGTGACCCTTGAATAGAATTCCTCATGTTGCGGTGACCCCCAGCCATAAAATTATTTTTGTTGCTACTTTATAACTATAATGTTTCTACTGTTATGGATCAGGTGATGCCTGTGAAAGGGTCGTTTGACCCCGACAGTTTGACCCACTGGTTGAGAACTGTTACATAAAGAAATACCATGTATTTCTCTCAAAGAACTGCTCTTGAGTTTCTCCACTGGTATTTAAGTAGTAGATGAATATTTTAACCATCTTGCCACCTAGTGTAGTTTAGTCATAGTAAAGCCATATTCTAGGGATGTGACCATAGATGTCTATAATTTTATAAATCTGTTTATATTTATTATATTATACATGAGCATTTAAGACTTTTACATTTAAAAGTTGAAACTTAGCTTTGCTAATTATAACCAATGAAACATTATTTTTTTCCAGGAGGATGGGTTGGGGCTAGACAGCTATAGAGATGTTGGGGTTACTAGTTTGGCTGCTAACTTCCAGTGTCTCTGGGGCAGAAAGATGAGGCTTTCTACTCTGTAAAGGTAAAGAGTCTCAGAAACCCACAGAAGCAGTGCTACAGCATGGACCTAGTGGCAGTGAGTTTTAGGTTGGGTGTCGGGGCTTTGCTTTGTTTTTTGATAGTAGTGAAAAAAAATTGGTAAAGTCTTTTTAATATTAAATGTCTCGTGACCAGTCTATGGTGAGAAAAATAGTCCAACACTCAGAAATAATTGACATATAAGGGTGTAATTCAAATATTCATTATTTTTCTTCAAAAATGCATTTTAAAACAAAAGAGTAAATTTAGCTGAAACTACAGAAAGCAGGTTTAATCCTAAAACTGAACTTAATAAGAAAACCCACATATAGAGAAAGCTTAAAAATAGAATTGCTTATATTTCAAAGGGGATAAATTGCTAATTACATCATTATTTTTATATTTTTAAATGTCCCATTTGCGACAGTACATGTAAAATTGAGCACAGACTTTTGATAAATTCCTATAGAACACATAATGTCTCCTCTTTTATTTAAATGGAATAAAGTGTGTGTTCAATAATTCAATATTGATATTTTAATTTTCATGTGTAAATCTGGACATAACTTTTTAAAAGCCTTTCATTTTCTACAAAAGAAAAGGCAAGCTATGGAATGAGAAGACATTTTGAAAATGCTTGGCCTGTGAATATTAATAAAATGTGTTATTTAAATTGGCTCCTCTAGGTCATTACTTATTCTAGTGCTGGACCAATCAAAGGGCGGCGAATCAGCAAGGTGCAAAAGAGGAAGCCACCTTGAAATGGATTAAGTGAGATAATTGTGTGAACATATGGACTGGAAATTAAATTGATTCCACTAAGCAAGTTATATTAAGTAGATCACATAATTTTCAGTCATCTGGTCAGGTGATAGTGCTTTAAAGCAATTATGTAATTTCAGACACTCATAAAGAGAAAGAGGCCTATGAGTCTATGTTTTTCAGAGATACAGGAAGAGAACAAATTAGATTAAAATACTCAAAGTTATCTGGCAGTCTTTGTTGAGAAATGTAATTGTAAGGACCCAGTGCTTGATTCAGTATGTGAAAGGAGGTTTTGAGTTA
Organism: Tenrec ecaudatus; assembly: GCF_050624435.1. Taxonomy (NCBI): domain Eukaryota; kingdom Metazoa; phylum Chordata; class Mammalia; order Afrosoricida; family Tenrecidae; genus Tenrec; species Tenrec ecaudatus. The sequence continues at coordinate 177,072,954 of NC_134531.1, read as the reverse complement.
TACTGTTGTTTCCTTTCAAAATGAAATAAGCCATATATGCAAGTCATGGTTAATTTCTATATTTATCTAATTACTTGTAAAGCAAATATTTACTGTAAAATCTCACTCTTAAAGGTCATTATACTATGTCCTGTTTTGTTGTGTCTTTTAATTTCCTTTTATACTGTCAGTGAGCTTTTGGTTTCTTGGGCAGTTGCAAGTCATCGTGTTTTGTGAATAAATTCTGTTTGGCAGATGAGTGGCTCTGCTCCACTGCAATTCATAAGATTTTCATTGGCCATTTTTTTTTTAGAAGTAGATTGCTATGACCTTCTTCCAAGTCTGTTTTAGTCTATAAGTTCTGCTGAAATATCTCCATCATGATCGGGTGTTTGAAAATATACACCTGATCTAGCTTCCAATGTGACAGCAAAAAGCAAGCTACTCCTTCTGGAACACAAGAGTAAGAAACAAAGAATATGACCGGTGGTCACTAAATCTGGTCCTGATGACAGAAACCTTGACAGAGATCACACGATAGAATTTTTTCCAAATCAATGCAATGATTTTTTTCAACAACATAAATGGCCATCATAAGCATAGACATCACCAGATGAAATACATAGGAGTCAATTTGACTGTAACTGTGGAAAGAGATGATGCAGAATCTCCATATAATCATTGAAACACAGCCAAGGGCCACCTGTGGAACAGAATAGCATTTGTTCATATGTGTGCTACAGTTAAAGCTGAAAAGTCTAAAACACTTTGATAAGACTGAATATATCCTAACTGAATTTAAGAGCTATTAAAAGATAATATTGATATGTTGGACATTAATGACCAAGGACAAGATGAATTGTGAGATGTTGTCAGGGGCAACATAGATGAAGAAAGCAAAAGGTCATCTTAACAGGGAAAGGAAGAAAAGGCAGACATGGACATCACAAAAGGCATGGAAAGCTTGCTCTTGGATCATTTGAGCGAGTAATGAAGCAGTTGAAGATTTCTATCAAGTCTATAGTCTAAAATTGATCACACATACAGTCAAGATGCATCAAAAACTAGTGGTGATCAAAATACAAAAGTTAGAAATAAAAAGGAAGGAAATATTACTATGGTGCTAGATATGAAACTGGAGATAGAATAATAGAATTTTGAAAGTCCATTGAATTTTTCATTGTGAATACTTTTTTTCTGACAATACATCAACAACTGTACATGTAGGCATTACCAGATAGAATACACTAGATGAAATCAAATTGATTACATCTGTTGGAAGAGACAATGGGGAAGCTTGATATTAGCTGGAAAAAAAGAAAATCCCAGTGGCTTACTGTGGAACAGATCATCAATGGCTTGTATGCAGTTGAAACAATAAAATTAAAACAAGTCCATGAGGGCCAAAGTAAACCTTGAGTCTGTCACACCTGAATTTAGAGAGCACTATATGAACATATTTGGTACAGTGAACACTGATGGCAGAGGACCCGAATACTTGTGCATTAACATCACGAACATCATATATGAAGAGATCCAAGAATCATTATAATGCTGGAAAGAAAGGAATGTGTATATTATAAGAAGCTCTGAAACCTCTTCTTGAATGTAGACAAGCTAAAGCAAATGGAAGAAATGATGAAGTAAAAGAGTTGAACAGAAAACGTCCACTCTGTTTCATGCTCCGGTTCCTTGTTCTGCTGTTTCTGCTCCTCTTCTGCTGCCAAGGCTGTCTCCTGGATAAAGGAAACTTAATGCACAAGGATCTTCAGTTCAAAAGAAGCAATCCACACCACACTCTTGTCTTTTGGTGGTAGTAAGATTCCCACTTCTTACTTCTGAGATGGTTCATTTTATATCCAGCATGATGGAAATCACAATTAATTCTGTAGGTAATTACAGATGAATCATAGCCCAATCAGCATTTTCCCCTGACTTCTTACCCAGACCCATCAGGAAAATGGAGGTGTTTGGTGGGAGTAAAAAAGACCATGGCTAGAACCTTACAGGTGATTCATTGCATACCATCATGAAATATGAAAGGATTTTGAGTTAGAAAACCAAAAGGGAGTGTGTTCCACATTTCTCAAGCAGAAAAAACAGAAGGGGTAAAAAGTCTCAAGATATAATACTGAAGGATGCAATTAGAAAAATATGTAATAACACAGACAGTTTCAAAAGAAGATGAAAGGAATTAATAGACAATGATTCCAAAGAGACTTGTCAATGTTAAAGTACCAGGAGTTTGCATATGAAGAGCCTATGGTATTGATGGAAGAAGCCCAAGCTGCATTGAAGAAATGAGTGAAAAAGAAGACTAGTAACTAACAGTAAACATCAATTTAAATATTTCTGCAAATGCACATAACTGGAAACACTCACATGTCTATTCAACTAATGTGGAAGACAAGTCATCCATCGCAAGAGATACAGGTTGGTGTCCATGTCAAATAAAGGTGATCCAATAGATTGCATATATTATCAATTAAAATCATATCAGAGGTAATTAGCATTTGCTAAAGATAGTTTGGAAAACATTACAGCACTGCATGGACAGGGAGGTGCCAGAAATTGAAGGAGGATTCAGAAGATATGTGGAAAGAATTTAATTGCTGATGCCAGATCGATCTATGTTAAAACAGAGAACACTAGTACAATGCTTATTTTTATTATATTGACTATGAAATGGTATTCACTTGTGTTGTTGTTGTTGTTGATTTAGGTACCATTGGGTCAGTTCCAACCCTTAGGAACCTTACACACAACAGAAGTATTGTCAGGTCCTGAATCATCCTCACAATTGGTCCTATTCTTGAGTCCATTGTTCCATCATGGTGTCAGTTCACATCATTAAGGGTCTTCCTCTTCCTGCTGCACCTCTACTTTACCAGGCATGATGCAGTTTTCAGCTGACAACACATCCAAAGTATGTAAGATGATGTCTTGCCATTTTGACTCTAAGGAGCGCTCTGGCTGTACTTCTTCCAAGACTGAACGGTTTGTTCTTTTAGCAGGCCATGGCATTTCAATATTCTTCTCCAGCACTACAATTCAAATACACCAACTCTTCTTCTGTATTCTTTATTCAATTTCCAACATTCATATGCACATGAGGTCATGGAAAATACCATTACTTGGGTCAAAGAAACATCCTTTATTTTCAAAACTCTAAAAAAGGTCTGGGCAACACATTTTCCTAATGTAACAAGTCTTTGGATCTCCTGACTGCTGCTTCCAGGAGCATTGATGGTGGATCCAAGCAAGACAAATCCTTGACCACAGCAACCTTTCCCCCACTGATCATGATGTTACCTATTGGCCCAGTTGAGAGGATTTTGGTCTTTACAGGGCTGTAATTGATACTAAAGACTGTATGTAATCCTTGATCTCCATCAGCAAGTGCTTCAATCCTCAATTTAGCAAGCAAGGTTGTGATATCAATACAATACAGATCCTGATGTCATGTTCTTCTTCATAAGAGTCCAGCTTCTCTGATTATTTGCTCACCATACACATTCAATAAGTATTGTGAGAGAATACAAGCATGCAAAAGCCTTTCTTGAATTTAAACCATACAGTGTTCCCCTCTCCTTGAACACAGCTGCCTCTTGATTCCTGTACACGCTCTGCATTTTCCCGTTCTTCTCAAGGTTGTCTACAGTTCAGACAAACATCATTCTGGTATTCTGGATTTCCAGCCTAAACCCATCTGACATAATCAATGATATCTCTTGTTCAAGGTCCTGTTAGAAATCCTGTCTGCAACTCTGGCTTATTCCTGCCAATATTTGAAGGGGTACCCCACCAAATGGATCAAAAGCTCCTGTGGACAGAGATTTGGTAGGTACGCGTTTTTCCTGCTAGGTGAGCATGGAGCTAGTTGCTCTTAGTGCACCAGTGGAATTGTCTAGGAAGTTGCTCTCTGGTCACAGTGAATTTTTTCATAAAGGCATTTTCTTCCCCTCAAACCTAATTTTTTTTGTGTGTGATGGCCAATTTAAGAGAACAGCACGTAGCTGTAAAAATTTGTTTCCTGCTTGGGAAAAATGCCACAGATATTGTTGTGATGTTGAACACAGCTTAGAAGGACAGCACTATGGGAGTAAATCAAGGCTAAGAGTGGTTTTCTCATTTCCAAAAAGGTGAAATGCCGATTGATGGCAAACTGCATTCTGGACATGTCAACACAATCCATGCACATGTGCTCGAAGACTGACAGCGGACCATTGAACAGAGGAGTAAATTATCGGGATGTTTTGGAGATTGGTTCAACATATTTTAATGGAAGACTTGGGATGAGAAGGGTCACTGCAAAATTTGTGCTTCGAATTCTGTCTGACCAGGAAGAAGGGTGTCGACTGGAAACAAGCCTTGCTTTGGAAGAACAGCTCCAAAGCGACCCAGACATCTTTAAGGTCATTACTGGTGGGGAGACATGGTAATATTCTAATGCCGCTGAAAACAAACACCAATCAAGCCAGTGGGAGATTCCATTGTCACCTCACCAAAAAAAATTCTGTCAAGTGAAATCAAAGATGAAGACGATGTTCATTTGTTTTTCTGATGTGAGAGGGATAGTGCATTTGGAGTTCACGACACCACATCAGTGTGTTATGCAAGCTTTCCGTTTAGAGGTTCTGAAAAGATGTATAACACGGTGCAACAAAAAAGGCCTGCTTTGTGCCACCATGAAGATGCACCTGCTCAGGCAACCATCTCAGTGCACCAGTTTTGGGCAAAAAACAGGATGCCTCTCTTGCCCCATGCACCTGACTGAGCTCTGTGTGACTTTTTTGTTTCTGAGAATGCAGAAGGACATGAAAGGACAGAGATTTCATGACGTAGAAGAGGTGGAGAAAAAAATGAGGAAGGTGAAGTCAGCCATCCAAACAGTTGAGTTTGAGAAATGTTTCCAAGAATGGAATCACAGATTTGACTAATGTATTAAGTGTAATTGAGAACAATTTGAAGGTGATAAAGTAGTTTTTGTAAAAAAAAAAATTAAATACATAGCATTGGGGGAAAGTTCTGGGTTTTGGGGGGTATCCCCACATTCTAATTCAATAAATGGATGATATTCAGCAAAATTTTTCTTGTAACTGATATTATTGGTATTGTTCTATAGTTTGAGCAATCTGTTCAGTCGGTTTTCTTTGCAATGGGTACAAATATGCATCTCTTCTAGTCAGTTTGCCAACTATCTGTCTTCCAAATTTCCTGTCATGGATAAATAAGTGCTTCCAGTGCTTTTTTATCTTATTAAAATATTTTGATTCATATTCCATCAATTTCTCATGCCTTATTTTTGATGAATACTTTTAGTGAAGCTTGAACTTCCTTCAGCACCATTGTTTCTTGTTCCTATGCTACCTCGCCAAATGGTGGAACGCTGACTAGTCCTTTTTGGTGCAGTGACCTTGTGCGTTCTTTCCATCTTCTTTTGATGCTTCCTGCATCATTTAATATTTGTCTCATGATATCTTTCCTTATTGAAACTTGAGTCTTGAATTTAATCTTGAGTTCCTTTAGTTTACAATATGCTGAGTATATTCTTACCTGTTGTTTTTCTAATTCAAGATTTTTACCCATTTTATTTTATTATTTGTTCTTGTTTTTTGAGTTTTCCTTTGAAATTTTCTATTTAGCTCTTGACTTCATCACTTCATCTATTTCACTTAGTTTATTCAAATTCAAATTTATGCACCCAAATTAAGAGGACATTTAATATCTTCTGACATTACTTTGATTTTTTCTTTCCTTTTGGACTATTTAATAACATAATGCTCTCTTCATGATTGGTATCCTTGATGCCCTCCCACAAGTAACCTGGTCTACTGTCATTAGTGTTCAATGCATAAAATCCATTCTGGATATAGCTTCGAAATTCAGTTGGGATAGACTCAGGTTTTTGTATTTTCATTCCTGTGGAATTGTTTAATTTTCTTCAGCTTTTTTCTCAGCTTACATATAAGCAATTAATGGTCTGTTGCAAAGGTAGCCCCTGGCCTAGCTCTGGCTGTTGCTGTTTATCTTCAGTGTGTCTTCCTACAGATAAAGCCTATTTGATTTCTGTGTATTCCAGCTGCAGAATTCAGTGTTGGTAGTTGCATTTGTCTTGTTGAAAAAAGATATTTGCTATGAAGAGGTGTTTGGTTTTGCAAAACCCTATCATGCAATCTCCAGTTACCATCACCAAGTACCCATTTTCCAACTACTGTTTCTTCCTGTCTGTTTCCAACTTTTACATTCTAGTAACCAATAAATAACCAATAATTTTCAATGCACCTTCATTGCATGTTTGATCAATTTCTGACTACATAATCGGTAGAATTCTTCCATTTCTTCCGTACTAACATTTATAATTCAAAATGGCCTCTTTCAGTATATTTCAGCTCCCTAATGCCTAGGATATTGATCTTTATGTGTTCTCTTTCATTTTTCAATATTTCCAACTCTCCTAAATTCATAATTAACACATTCTGTGTTCAAATCATCGGAAGGTATTTGTAGGTGTTTCTTTTTACATTGAAGTGTGCTGCCTCGGCAGATGAATGTCTGGAAGGCTCCTCTCCCACAGGGATTACCCAACTCACATCACTATGGTCATCTCCACTCTGAGAACTCAATTCTTCCTCCATCACATTTCAAGTCACCTCTGACCAAAGGTGTCCGTCCACTGGCAGAATCTTCGGCAGTGCTCTACTTTCACTCATTAGGGCCTCAGTATCTGACAATATTTCCATGTTTTCAATTGGGTTTTCTGCAGCTCCTTCCTTTGAAGTGGAGAGCCCAGTTCTTCATTGTGCATCATGCAAACTTTGAGTAAAAAATTGTGTGGATCATACCTTTTAGAAGAATTTAAATGTCAGAACATTTTGTGTGTTAATATGGAACCTCTGAACAGAACAAGGAGATATTGCATGATTTAAAATTAAGAGCAATCTACATCAGGATTTCATTCTTTCATCATGATTACAAAAACTGTATGCTAGCAAATAATATGAGAATTTGGATTACATGAAGTAGAACTTGACATCAGTGGCTTAGGAGGGGTAACAAACGTATATCCCAATGACAGAATACTTTTAAATGCAAATACTTGAAGCACTTCTTCACGAAGATCAAACACTTCACACCTGAAACAATGTGCATTATTATGATAAAATGGCTATCAAGGATTTCATTTTACCTACATCCAAAATCAATGTCCATGATATCACTGAAAAGATAGTGCTGATGTAGGAATAACCGTCTGCAGTTTCCTGTGAGAGGTCACTAGATCTGCAGGTGAAGGGGTCAACTGGGGGGAATTTGGTCCTAGCCCTGGTGTCTAAATGACCTCAGCTGTGCTTTCACACTGGAGGATAGGGCAGTATAGTGCTGTCCCCATGTGCCCTAGTTCCATTGATGCAGGGTGTCCATGTATGTGTTTTCTCCCATGTGGGGAGGAGGCCCACAATAGTCAGCACCTTTAGGGCACCACAAAGACATCCACATGGCCAACTTGAGGTGCTGGATGCTGTAGACTCCTGCAGCCAGTTCTTGATTCCTATTGAAACAATCACAATGTGTAGTTCCTACATACACGCCTAATAGCAAGGGTGCAGCTAGATAACCAGATAGATAACCCCAGCTTTCTAAGGTTAGACCCAGCTCCAGTGAATCAGTAGACATAGCTTGAAACCATGATAAAGCTAGTTTCCAGATAGTTTTTAGACTTATTCTTATTAACCTCTGAGACATAAACACAGGGATTTTCCAATGCAATACAAACTTAACTCCTACAAAATGCCACCTAGACCACAAACCACAGCAGTTACTAAAAGAAACCAAGAGAAACTAATTGCAATGTGTGAAGAGGAACTGAACCTAACAATATACATAGAAGAAGCAGACTTTGGAACTGCACAGGAAAAAATTTTCAGAAGTCTGCTTATAGTCATACAGAATATGGCAGAATCAGTACAGAAGAAGGAAGGAAAACCAGGGAGGACAGAATCCACAAACCTAAAGGAAATACAAGATATGATGCAGCAGAATCAAAGTACGCAGCAAGAGACTTCACTAATAGGCTGGACGAAGCAGAAAACCATATTGGTGACCTCAAAGATATCTAAGCAGAACTCAGTAAATGTGGAAGACAATAAAACAAAATAATGAAAACTTGAGAACAATGAGGGATGCTATGATTGGAAGCAATATCTGAATAATTGGGATACCAGAAAAAGATGTAAGGAAAAAGCAATAGCCTAAATAGTAAGGGAATTCTTGGAAGAACATTTCCCTAATATAGTACAAGATGATTAGACAATCATCTAGAAAGAGAGGATACTAATAAGACTGAACCCCAGAAGAAATACACTAAGGCATATATTAGTCAAATTTTACAACTTTGATGAAAAAGGGAAAATCATAAGGGCATTTGGAAAAAAATATGCTGTCACCTATAAGGGTAAGCACATAATAATATGCTCAGACTTCTCTGCAGAAACCATGAAGAAGAGGAGAGGATGGAGTAGCATCTTCAGCGAGTTGATGGAGAATAATTACAGACTGAGAATCCTCTACCCAGGCAAATTCTCCATCAAAATAGAAGGGAGTTTAGAGATTTCTTGGATGAGGAACACATTATAGATTATTAAACACACACACACACACACACAAACAGCACTACAAATATCTCTTCTAAACTTACTTTGGACAGAAGACTAACATTCAGAGAACACAAACATGAGACCACCAAATAATATAACACTATACAGAAGTAACTGCACCTAATTCAATGCCCATGACTTTTTTGATCCAACAGAGGAAAAGAGGGAATCCTTCACAATTACACAACACACTGCTAAGGAAGGAGTTAGGAAAATGCCTACTACATAATGTATGATATTAAGCAAAGAATCCACAGGTGGATGTAAGAACTCTGAACGTCAATGGTTTGAATTCAGCCATTAAAAGACAAAGGCTTACAGCCTGGATTAGGGAACAGACCCCATCAAACTGCTGCCTACAGGAGACACATCTCAAGCTTACAGAGGAATGCAGATTGAGGGTTAAAGGATGGCAAAGGTGTATCAAGCAAATGGCAATATAAAACATGCAGCAATTAAATTTCTATTCTCTGATAAAACTGATCTCAAGGAGAAGGACATAACAAGATATAAGTATGGGCACTATATAATGCTTAAGAAATCAGTAGACCAAGAGCCTGTGAGCATAATAAACATATACACTCCCAATGAGACCCATAAAGTTTGTCAAAGAAATCCATCAAAAAATGAAATCACAGGATTAATGATCATAGTGGGAAACTTCAATAACACTATCCAAGAAACACAGATCATCAGGAAAGAAGCTAAGCAAAGAAGCTATGAAAACTCAACCTGTTGTCAGAGCTCTCCAGCCAACTATAAATACACACATTCTTCTCAGAGGATATGGCTCATATTAAAAAATAGACCACATGGTGGGACACAAGTCAAGCTTGAGTAAATTAATACATACAGAGGTCACACAGATATCCTTCTCTGACAACTACACCACAAAACTGGAAATAAGTGAAAGATAGAATATGAAAATAAGGGCAAACACATGGAAGCTTAATAATGTACATCTGGAAAAGGGCTGGGTTTTGGGCCCAATTAGATATGAAATTTGGAAGTTTCTAGAAACTAATGAGGAGGAGAATACATCATACCAAAACCTATGGGATACAACAAACAAATTCATCAGAGAATGCTTGATAGAAATAAATGCACATATGAAGAGGGAAGATACTCTAAAGCAAAGCCTTCAGCAGTTGGAACAGAATCAAGAGAATAATCCATCTAATGGCAAAAAAAAAAGATAAAACTTAGGTCAGAAAAATGAGTGGGGAAAAAGTAAAATAAAATCAACCCAGTATAAAGCTAGTTTTTAAAAAGAATCAACAGAATTGACAAACCACTAGCAAAACTAACAAAATGTAGGAAGGAACAGGTATCAATATCCAGGATGAGGAATGAAATTAGGAACTTTACAATGGACCCCAATGAAATTAAAGACTAATTGCACAGTATTATGAAAGACTGTATTCTAACATATTCAATAACTTGGAGGACAGGGACAAATGCCTGGAAAAATAATCCCTCTGCAAATTATCTCAAGGATGTCAAGAACTTGAACAGACTCATAGAAAAATTAAAAATGAGTACGATTATTAACGACCTCCCAGCTATAAAAAGCCCCAAGCCAGATGGCTTCACAGGAGAGTTCTACCAAGCTTTCAGGGAGGAGCTGATGCCATTGCTAACGAACTCTTCCACAACATAGACGAGAATGGTAATCCCCCAAACACATTCTGTGAAGCTAGTATAACCCTGATATAAAAGCTGGGCAAGGATCCCACAAGAATAGAGAATTACAGATAAATTTCTCTAATAAAAATAGATGCAAAAATCCTCAACAAAAATTTGCCATTAGAACAAAAAAATATATCAAATATACAATCCATCATGACCAAGTTGGATTTGCACCACGGGTGCATGGATAGTTCAACATTCAAAAATGCATCAACCTTATCCACAAAATTATCAAGAAAAAAGGAAGAAAACCACACGATAATATCAATAGGTGCAGAAAAAGCATTTGACAGCATTCCAAATCCATTCCAAATTAAGAGATTCATCAAGATACAACTGGAAGAAAACTACAATTAATGGAGAAAAAATGAAAACATTCCCATTGCATACGGGGCCCAACAAGATGCCCATTGGTACCCCTTGTATTCAAGTGGTGGTCCTCACTAATAATTGGCATTCTTGGACGTCCTAGCTAATAATATAAGACCATTGAAATATATCAACATATACATTTGTGGAAAGAAGTTAAATTATTTGCAGATGTTAGGATTTTATATATTCAGAACCTCAAAATATCCACAATGTGATTTCTGGAAATAATAGAGGAATATGATACAGTAGCAGGATATAAAATCAACAAGCAAATCAACAGTTGGATTGCTATATATTTCTGAGGGGATTACAGAAAAAGAGATCTAGAAGGTAGCACCTTTCAAAATAACCAAGCATAAATTGATAGCAATATTTAGTAATGGCATAACAGACAAAGGACTTATTACTAAAATCAATCGATACTACAAGCTGTCAACAAAAACAAAAAGTGAATAGGCCACTGAAGAGGTGGGAAAAAGACTTGAACAGAAGATTCACAGAAGTGGAAATCTGAATAGCCAATAAACATGAGAAATGCTCCAGATCTTTAGCTATCTGGGAAATGAAAATCAAAATCTCTATGAAATGCCACCTAACACCCACAAAGAAAACCCAATTGGAACCACTGTCCACTGGATGTGTACAGCCACTGTGGAAATCAACTTAATGATATATAAAACAGATGAAAATTGAGCTACCATATGACCCAGCAATTCCACTACTGGACATATACCCAGGAGAAATAAGAAACAGAACATGACCATTCACTTGTGCCCCTGTGTTTGTCATGTGCAGTTTACAATAACAAAAAAAAATGGAACCAGCCTAAATTTCCATCAATAGATGAAGAAAAATTTTTAAAAATCTGGTATACACACATAGTGGAATACTATGCATCCCTAAAAATAGTGATGAAACTCTGAAACACCTTATGTCATCAAAAGAGATGGAGGATATTAAAATATATCACCTATAAGACTCTATAGGTTAATAGTATATAAAGTGTTTATATAGTAGTTTAATGATATTTTGAATATCCTTTCTAAGCCATTAAAAATAACACAACAAATTACAGATGAAATATAAGTAAGGAAATGAGTGAAAGGTGTAGTTTAAGTGCTCAGGAAATAACTTTCAGCTATGTTATAAAATGTATTTAAATGTACAATTTTTATTTATTTTTGTTGAAAATATACACAGCAAAACACACCAATTTAGAAAAATCTACATGCACAACAGGTCAGTTGTGAAATCATTCTCACCCTCCTTTCTAACTCACTGCCCCCTAAGCTTCCTGTCTAACCTTTCACGTTATTTTTGCTAACTTGCTCCCATATGATAACTCAAAAAAACTCCCCAAAAGATCCAAATTCACTTCCATAGAGTCAATGCCCATTCATAACAATTCTATTAAGGTAGAACTGTCCCTGTGAATTTCTGCAACTGCAGCTATTCATGGGAGTGGAAATTCCAGTCTTTTTCCCACTGAGCGGCTGGTGGCTTTGAACTTATGACTTTGTAATTAACAGCCCCCAAAGTGACCACTATACTCCTTGTGCTTTCAAATAGCCCAGTTCTCAAGATAGACATTCTTTACTAATGAAGCGAAACTATTGTTTGCTTTAAAGAAACCAGAAAAAAAGTAATTTTTGACTCTTAATGTTTAAGAATTACCTCAAAGCATAATTTCCATGTTTCATCCAGTTGAAATGTCTCCTAAAAGTCTAGCTATAATATCAGAGGTAAGTTCCTAATTGTGCTTATACTTTATTTATAATGTTTAAAATTTTATTTTTTATTGTGAGCTCAACTCTCCCTGCCGTGGAGTCAATGACGAGTCATCGCGACTGAATGGGATTGGGTAGTGCTGACCATTTGGCTTTCTGAGAGTGGAATAGTGGACAGAAGTAGTAAGCCCCATTTGTCTCCCTGTTGTGAGCTAGGTGGAAGTTTTCATTTCACATCTTCAATTTTGTATTCATTTAAAATACTTATCACATCCCCCATAGAGTACCTACGCCCCTCCTTAGATTTCTCTTCTTCCGCTTTGGTATTACTACTTTTCTCTTCATTGAAGTTTACATGTCAACCTTCTAGTTACTGTTTCATCTCCCCCCTCTCCCTTTCCTTTTCCCACCTTGGAAACCTCTAAAAACCAGCTCCCTTTGGGAGGGAAATCAATGGTCTTTTTTCCCCTTACAATATTGGTCTCACACAATATTTGTTCTTTTGTTATCAACTCGTTTTACCCAGAAATTTTTCCAGGTTTATCCATGCCATAAGGTGTTTTGTCATTTTAAAATTTTTTGGCAATGCATAGAATTCAATTGTGTTTATATGCCAATATTTACATCATTAAATAGGTAAAATATAGTTACTAGATACTTTGATTTTTAAGTTGAATACTTATAGACTTATGTATTCCAGGATACTATTGTTCACAAAATTCATTTTTATGAAGAATCTATTAGAAGTTCACAATAAAGATGTATTTTTAACTTGGAAAATGTTTTCACTGAGTTGTAATTTTTCTGCACTTTAGGATTTGTGGTATAAATCTTATTGTCATAGTACTAGCCTGCAGCTAGATACTTAAGTTAACACATGAATGATTGATTTAAATTGAATATAATTATCTGCCTGAAATATTTAATATCTTCACCCTTATTTAACCATTCATTTTTAAAACCATAATTATTCACAATATGTTGAAGTGGTAGTCTTGAATTAGTGCCTATTTGGGTAAAATCTATATATGGGTTAATTTAATCTGATTAAAAGGTAATCAGATGCATAGCCACAAACCAACTGAGTGATTTTCTGAATTTGAAGTGGGATCTCTTCCCCGTCCCAGCTGACCCTGTGCTGGAGTCACCCATGCAAAAATGTTGCACAAGCTTTCACGTCCACCTATTCGTGTAAAGCTTGGAAATTTACAATGAAATTCCACTGATAATCTAGCAGAATAAAGAAAAATTAAGTTTCAAAATGAAGTGTGACCAAGGGTGTGAAAAAGAGATACATTCTTATTTATTGTACAAAGGCATTTTCCAGGATGTGATTTAACAATGTATTTCAAATGTGCAAATTATATATTGATCTTTAGGTATATTTTTAGGACTTAATACAACATATTGTTTTCCTTAAGTAACCAGGTTATATACAAAATTATTAATTGTTTGTGGCAAAAAGCAATACATGATCTTTAAAAAAAAAAGGTTTTGTGAACTTTCAGGAACCCTTGTGCAACAAGATAGGATTTGGCTCTTCAGTTATTGAAAACATATGTACAAGTGTTGGTATGTACAATCTCCACAAACAAGTAAAGGAACAGTTTTATAAATCTACTTTTTTTGTTCTTGTTTTGTTATTAGAATCTACTTTAATAGATGTTTCAGAGAAGCATTTTTGTCTGAACACATATACATTATGTGTGTGTACATGCATGAAGTGTTTGAAATATACAGGAACAATTGGGATTCCAAGATATCAATTGGGAGGAAGATTCTCTCATTCACTATATCAATATTTTACCATCTACATGCATTTCTTTAAGTTTTATAAATAATTTTATAAATTAAATAAAAGGAGAGTTCTTTTCATTTTGAGTAAATTGGAATAAGCGTAGTTTACAAGTGTAGTTGTGGGATTATAAAGAGACTTTTCCCCAGCTTTGCCGTCCCCAAAGACACACCAAACATTAGGGGCTTTTTGCCAGCATATAGGGGGTTGGAGGTCAGATGCTCACAGACATCTTCCCAGAAGGCAGTCAGTCACCAGACTATGTTAGGCCTGCTCCCTGCTGTTACAGACAATGGACCACTCAGTCCTAAAGACTTGCAGTCACGGATTTGGTTCCTGTAGGTGGAGTTTACACCCTTCTGATAATGGTGTCAGGGGAACAGGTCAAACTGGCTCAGTGACATCCAAAGTTAGGCTGCTATCCTGAAACTGGGATCCGGCCATATTGCCACATGTATAACCCCAATCCCTTCTCTTCCAATTGCCTGGATACCTGTCGCACACCCCTCCCATTTCTGTATGACCTATAGTACAACACTTTACTATGACATAGGTCTTTACCTGTAATTAGGGGGCCTGCATGTCCGGAGAGAATATAAAAGCCTTGGTTAGCATTAAGTATCTCTATCTCTCTCTCACCAAGCAGGGCTGAGGTGAGCATGCTACCATGAAATGTGTCTGACTCCATTATTTCAGTCTCTATTTTATCTCTCATGCTCTTTATGAGTTTACTATGATCTTTACTTATTGTCGCTGTACAATTGCGCCTACCGGACCCTTGGGGATGTGCTAGGTCTAGATTCCCCTTGCATGCAGTAACTGTCCAGCATATTCTGCTAGGAATAACAAAGATCCTCTGTCCCTAATCATACTTGTTGCATCTAGTTTTCAATGACTTAGCAGTGACCTCAATTCCAGAATGAATGTATGAAAAAACTGGATGAAAGTGTCTTGATTATATACCAAAATTTGTATTTTTATATACATCGTGTTTAAGTCACTTTAAGCAAAGCATCAACTCTTTATTTTTTAGCAATTAGCTAAATATGCATGCCCTAGAGCTAATGACATAATCCTAACTCTTTCTAGGTAACTCATCATCTATCATTGATCTCTATCACCATGTGTTATTTCTTTTTTATTCTGCAAAAGAACATGAAAGGTTTTTATCAAAACATATTATGGTCAGGAACTGACGCTGTGAGCCAGAAAGCCTGTTCTCTTGCTGTAAAAACAGATTGTGTCATGAAATCAGACTCTCAGGTATTTACCAACCTGAGTAATGATGTCTCACTGGGATACCTGCCCTTTTGGCAGCTTCCCATCCAGGCACGAGTCAGCAATCACAATTAGAGTGAAGTGGAATCCGAGTGCCAAGTCTGCACAAATGCAGGCAGAGAAAATGCAGCGACATCTGAAATGTAACTCAGTGAGCAGTCACAATTCTCCAGACAACAGTTGCTCCATTCTTAAAATGGAATAAGGCAATGATGGATTGACTGCCAAACTATATTCTCTGCGTAGGAATGCTTGAGCATCCTTTCCATTCTTGGACCATTGCTGAGTGCTCCCATGTAGGTTCAATTGCCTTTGCCAGGTAATCTTGGTAAAGAGCAGTGTCATAAGTTCAACATCTCAGTGAGGACTGTCAGGACTAAAGGGGTCAATAAAAGTCTGAGAGCAGAGAATGAAATGATTAAAACCATTTGCACAAATGCATACAACGCATTTATCAATTGACAAATGCTTTTAGGATCCAATAGTGTAATAGGGGGGTAGAGTGGCAAAATTTCAAATCCATATATTTGTCTCTTTCATTATACCATCCCTGCACCCAGGCACTTTGATGTTACATGTCTTAGGATAAATCACTCTCAAATGTATCAGTATTTGATTGCTAGTGATGTGTATATTTTATGGTGTCTCTTACAGAAAACAGCTTTCATATTGTCTTGAACATGATAACTGTGCAGTGTGGTTGAAGAGGCAAGTTCAGTCTTATTTGTTTAGATGTTATCAGTATTTGCACTAACATTAAGTTGTAGCTCAGACCACATTTGTGCCTAGTTAAATGTTATGATATTTCCTATTTTTCTTTTAAGAACTGATTGACTCAAGGAACAATTTGGAAATACCTTTTAAAGTGCTAATATATTGCAAAGATAGATTGGACATCATAATGTGTCTCTTTTGTCTCTATCTGTTTTCCTTTAGTGACAATGTAGATTGTATGGCATCATCAAGAAACCACAATTGTTATGAAAATTAGCAGTTCATTTAAATGTAGACTTTCTGTTCATGTCTTCTGAATAAAACACACAGTAAATCTGCCACTCCAAATTATACATGCTTTGGAATATGTATAACACTGGTTAAATTAGTCCTCAGTCGAATGTAAATATCTTTTGTTTCTTACACCATAAGTGCCATTACTGAAACTCTAAATTTACAGACACCAAAACCATCCATGAAAAAAAATTCTTGTCAAAGTGGGCTTACAGGTGGACATTCTACTAACTCTCTCATGCATTTAATTGAATTCCGTGCAATTTCATGTGTATTGTAAAAGACTTCTTTTACACCATCAGGAAACAAGTTTTAAAACATGTGCTGTGCATTAAACCTCACATAAATATTCAGCAAGGGAAAGAAAAACAGTTCTGAAGGAGTATAGTAATTTTACAGTCTCTGGTTTCTAATAAATTTTTACAGCAATCCTAAACTGCATTAGCAAGTCCTGGTTTATTGTCAGGCTTCTGCACAACATCCCTCAATGACATGTCAAATCTTTACCACAGCAGTTAAACTCCTAAAGCTGCCCTCATTGGCAAGCATCTTGTCAGATTAAATTGACAAGAGCTGGCAATTGTCAAGTAAAGATATGTGATCTGATTGTATTCTCCTGATGATGACATGCCTTGTCCCTTCACTGTGGCTGGGTTGTAAATTCCCAGGACATCCCAGTCACCACAGATTTTGAGAATAAAAAGGAAATTTATTGACCTTTCAAAATAATGGTTCTCTCCTGAATGGTAGGTCTAATAATTTAACAATATATCTCTTATTTGCATGATCTCATTTTGCATCATTTATCAACACATTTACTAGGTAACATAAGGCATTTCATCTGCTTTATTTTCTGCCTCTGAATGCTTTCTTGTCATTTTTCAAATTAAGTGTCATGGGACTGTATCTCTAAAAAAATTATTTTTCTACTTCAGGTATTCAGGATTTTATGTGTAAAGCAGAACTTCTGGATTCTCTTTGGAGGTTTTGATTTTTGTTTTAAAAAAATCTTAAAAATCTATATTGTCAGCAGGCTGCAGTGACAATCCATTGACAGCATGGCATTCACAGTGCCAAACTTTTAAGCCCCAAATACATAAATCACATTTTTGCCTGAGGTTTGTCATTGCCCACTTCACAATATGTGAACATGTGTCATAAAGCAGAATATTATCTATCTCTATCATTCTACTAAAACTCAGAGTATCAAGCACTCTTTTGTAATAAATAAATTGACTGCATGCGACTATTGCAAAGAATGACTTGGCTCTCTGAAGTATCCATTTATTTTGCTTTCTCTATCATAACCCTCCAAATACATAGTTTTTGGTACTTGATAATGTTTTAGTGGTTTATCAGTTATTATTGTCTTAATATTTATAATATCTCTCTATTTATTTAAATGATCACTAGAAAAGACAGGTAAGACTGTTCTTTAAACTAATATGAACCTATGTGGAATTGCACCTTTTCTGTATTAATATTATTCTAAATCCCTAGATAATACATTCTACCTAAATTAAGATAAAGTGATAATCTTCTTCATATATTAAATATCAGTATAGGCCTACTTACTAACTATAAATTAACATTTTGTAAACGAATTAAAATTAGTTTGCATGTATTTTGCAATATAAATTCTCAGGCTGGTGACATGACGAGCTGCCAAGCAGAGTGATCCACCGGCTGCTCCCCTATAGAAAGAGGAGGCTCTCCACTACAATGATAGTTTGATGTAAAGAGCTCGAATTCTCTCATGATAGACTCTAACATAGTGGGGTCCACTCCTTGATGGGATCTTCTGTGAAGCAAGCAAGCAATGTCGGGCAAATAAATCAAAAGCAAACATAGTACTATTGGGTCAATACCGACTCAAAGTAGGATGGGGTAGATTTGCCCCTGTGAACTTCTGAGACTACACTGTGTAAAAGAGTAGGAAGCCCCGTCTTTCTCCTGCATTGTCACTGGTGGTTTTGAACTGGCAACCTTGGGGATGACAACTCAGTACAAAACCACTAGGCCACCAGGACGTCGTGTGGGAAGAACAGACCTCCTTAATCGGCACACCACATTGACTTATTTGCAGGAGGTTTCATTCAGGATGTGGCCTAGTTTTGTAAGTATGAATTGACAGTCTGTGGGAGCCAGTGGACTACTGCTGCTGGAGCTGGATTTCAAAGAACCCTGCAGCTGGGTGTTCTTTCTTCTGTTTTCTAGCCTGTAAATCCCAGGAGCAGTGAGCAAGGTGCCGACCTTAGATTCATTGAGCGGGGCCGTTTGTGGTCTTCCTTCTTCCTCATTCTACCCGAGTCCAGTCTTCAGCTTACATCTGGCTCACAGAAGTTAACTGACGTGGACCTACCCACTACTACAGTGGTTGAAGCCATTTGTTGGCATAATTCTCTTTCTACAAACGTAGCCATACAAACATCACTGGTTTTGTTTCTCTTAAGAAGCCTGCGTGATACTCCTTCCATAGGGATTTGCTACTTGGGAACCCGCAGCTATGATTCATTCGGTCCCGTGGTGTTGGGGATCAACTCCACAAGAGTGTTTTCAGTTTGAGATCAAACATTAAACTTTGCATATAAACCTGCCAAATGAATCCATTCCTATGTCATTCAGTATCATAGAGTAGATCCTATTGACATAAAAGATAAATCCAAAAGATTTATTCCTCCATGCAGATTAGAGTTATATATTTAAAAATATAATTTGATCTTTATTGAGTTAATCAATCCACAAAAAGCAAAATAATATGGTTTCTTGCTTCATATTTATATAACTATAAGTCTGAACATGATGTTCCCATGTCTCTTAATCACTGTAAAGTTATTATTTTTAAGAGCAAAAACGATGGAGGCAGTTTTCTTTATGAGGCTCCTTTGTATTCATAAATTAAGGTAATTTTATTACAGGAGAAGGGAAATTTGTGCTATGCTAGTCTTCTATTTAAAATATCCGTTAGTGTTGAATAATAAATATTGTATAATGGTTTTATCAATAGTATGAGACTTAAAATGAAGCTACAAGAATGTTAATTTATTTCTAAATACTGTTTTTGTTAGAAGCTATTGAGCCTATTCCAACTCATGGTGACCCTGTGTACAAACAATCAAATGAAACACGTCCTGTTCCTACAGGATCATCACAATTGTTATGCTTTCGTCCATTGTTGAAGTTATTTCAATCTATCTTGTCAAGATCTATTTTGGGGTAAATATAAGAGTCCATTTGCTATCTCTGTTCAGTATGATGTTGATGCAACTCCGAGTAAAGTAATTAGAGAAAATGTTTCTTGCAGCTCATGTATTAAGATGCGAGGAATTTATTTATATTTGCAAAATTACAAAGCTAGTAAATATTAGAAACAGTACCTCTTGAGCTAATAGTCGAACAGTAAATGATAAGCCTTCCTATGCAATTATACAGGTTCTCTGTAATTAAAAACAAGAGCCTCTAACATTTTAATTCTAAAGTAGAAGAAACGCAGGACGCTTGTCACACAAGTTCCCATTTAGGGAAACCTCCTTGCTTGTTTAATCC
Source organism: Tenrec ecaudatus (assembly GCF_050624435.1). Lineage (NCBI taxonomy): Eukaryota > Metazoa > Chordata > Mammalia > Afrosoricida > Tenrecidae > Tenrec > Tenrec ecaudatus. The sequence continues at coordinate 177,052,906 of NC_134531.1, read as the reverse complement.
AACCAATTGATAACTGGTTAATTCAAGTATGCTTCCTTCTCTTTTAAATAATTAATCATTTACCCTTTTAATTCTTATTAAATTTGATTAAAAAATAAAACTTCTTGCAGTTGCTTAATATAAAGGGCATTGTATTTCAGCATGTTTTAACAATTTAAGTAAGTTGTTCTGTACATTCCTCAAAAATGACTTTTTGAGCAAAACCCAAACTAGCTATATTGGTTAATCCATAAAAAATGATGGTAAAGTGATACATCATAAAACTTAAGCAACAACAGATTAATGTTACTGTATTAAAATCCTATTTACACAAAATTAACATAAATATGAGAGAGTAAGCCATATGCTACAGCATCTGCTCTTCCTTATATTAATAACATGGATGTCCCCTTTAGGGATCTTAAAATTAATACATATTTAAGTTCTATGACACTGTGATTAAATTGTGACAATATGATATTTGTATTATTTTTTCTAATTGCAGAAAGGTTCATTTGTACAGGGATTGTATGGTCTGCAGTTGAACTATATGATGGTTTAAGATGAATTTCTAATTTACTCCCCATTTTTTGGATAAGATTCTTGGGTTAAAAATGATATATTCCCCATATTTACTTCTATTATACCTCTTGAGTCATTTTTTCATCTCCCTTAGAGGTTCAAAGAATTAACCGATGAATAATAACTTATTAGAAAATTATCAATAATCCCATATTTCACTCTCTGTTCTTGATTTTTTAATTTTGTTTCCCCCAAATAGACCCTATTCACTTGACAGCTGCTACTCTTCTTCCATTGTGAGTAAATAAAATAACTTTTATATACCAAGTTTTATGGCAATATCAAGCTTGTTTTTATGGAAATGTTCTTTATTTTACTAAATTGAATGTAGTTTTTCCCCTTCTTTTTCTGACTTACTGGAATAGTAAGCACCAAATTACATTTTTTTTCATGTTAAAGTGACATAATTTTCTCTCAAAGCAAAATGCAGTGTAATGATGCATTTTAAGTAATTGTTTTATACTTGCTTTAGGTACATTTCACAATCACTGTGAAGGAGACCCTGAAACCCAAACTGATGCCACAGAGTCGTTCCTGACCCGTGCGAGGGCATGACACTACTCAGAACCAACTGCCTTCACCTCGCTGCCATAGAAGCCTCTCTGGGGCCAGAGACTATGAATCTTCATAATAGCCAACAGGCGTTAACTTTCTCCTGCGCGGCTGCTGGCTGGTAGGTTCCAACCACAGATCTTGTGGTTATTAACCTCATAATGCCTAACCCAGGGAGTCAACATAACTCAGGAATAAATATTTCCTGTCTTGGAAATAGTAAAGTAATAGTATGTATATGTCTTTGATATGAATGTAATACTGTATCTGTCCTTTTACTAAATATAAAAAAGTGAAAAGATGCCCTCTTTAATAAGTGGTGCTGGAAACAATGGATATCCACATGTAGAAAGTTGAAACAAGACGTCTACCTCACCCCATGCACAAGAATACACTCAAGGTGGATCACAGATCTAGAAGTCAAACCCCAAACCATCAGGACCATTAAGGAGGGAATCGGGACTAATCTCAGAGCACTGGCCCAGGGAGCACATAGGCTCACTGCAACAGGGAAGGGGACACACACAGGTGATCTGGAAATTGACAAATGGGATCTAATAAGAATAAAACACCTGTGCACCTCGAAAGACTTTGCCAAGAGGGTGACAAGGCAACCCACAGACTGGGAGAAGATTTTTAGTAATGACACGTCAGACAAAGGGCTCATTACTAAAATCTACAACACCATCATGACCTGCAAAAAGAGGAAAACAGTTAACCCCCTAAGGAAGTGGGCAAAAGAAATGAGAAGAACTTTCACTAGAGAGGAGATCAATATGGCCAATAAATATATGAGAAAGTGCTCGAAGTCCCTTGCCATAAGAGAAATGCAAATCAAAACAACCATGAGATACCACCTAACACCCCTGAGGTTAGCCCAGATCAGTAAATCAGAGAGCAACAAGTGTTGGAGGGGCTGTGGTGAAGTAGGAACCCTCCTCCACTGCTGGTGGTCGTGCAGATTTGTACAGACACTGTGGAAAGCAATCTGGCGATACCTAAAGAAAATGGAAATTGATCTACCTTACGACCCAGCCATCCCTCTAATGGGCATATACCCGGTTGAGGCAGCAAATAAAACACGACCAGTCATATGCGCTCCAATGTTTATTGTGGCACAATTCACAATAGCAAAGACTTGGAAACAGCCTAAGTTTCCATCGATAGACGAGTGGATTAGCAAACTTTGGCACATACACACAATGGAGTATTATGCAGCACTGAAAAGCACCGATGAGCACATGAAACACGTTATTTCATGGGAAGAGCTGGAAGGAATTATGTTAAGCGAGGTAAGCCAGACCCAAAGGGACAGGTACAACATGAGTCCCCTGAGGTAAGTACAATCAGCATGACAGAAATAGAAGAATAAACATCCATCCCACAATAAACTGGAGGAAGCATAGATAGTTGGAGGGAGGACAGGCCACACCTAGGGAGGTACATGAGAGCCCAGCATAAAGAATGAGTAGTGGGGTAGAGAGAGGGAGAACCAGGAGGGGAAGAATCTGAATGGATGGTATGGGGGGGGGCAGGGTACTAACCCACCCGGGGGAGAGTATCGGTTGTGTCCCCACAGATCTGGAACATGCATACGGACCCCAACACGACACACCAAACAAGGAAGGCAATGCAAAGTACAGAGGTCTACACAAAGAGGCTGGACGACAAGCCGGCCCAAACCAGAATTAGGCTGACCCCCACACTCGAAAGGAATACCAGAGAAAACAAAAATAGATCGTCTGGAGTGGGAAAGGAACTGACCCACCACACTACATCCAGAAGGAAGCTGAAACAAAAGAAGGAGAAAGGACGTAGTGGAGTACACCTGGGTCCACCTAGCCCAAGGTCGATAGACCAGCTAGAAGGGCCCATCATACAGAGAGGACCATTCAGCTGACCACACTACGAGATACGACATCCTGCACCAACACATGGCCCTACATGGGACAGCACCTGAGACACAACGGGGGATGGGCGACTGAGCTGACCCCAACACACTGAGGCAAACACTGGGGGCGTGCAATGGAGCAGCGGAGGAAGCAAAGCAGAGGGAGCCCGAGGGAGTATAAAGGAAGGTCTACAGGCCAACGAAAGGACCTTGAACTACTAGCAATTTTTCTTTTAATATTTGCTATCTTTTTGCTTAGTCTTTTTAAATTTGTTTTGTTTTTTACCTTGTAAATTTTGTATATTAGTGGCTTTTCTGCTTATCAGCGTGTCGATGTTGCTTCTGTCAAAGCCATGTTCTTATGGGCGACTTGGGTACAGTCAAAGTCATATCCATTTGTATGCACATATTACTATGTCAGCAGGTCCACCTAGACAAGATAGGCTGGACAAATAATGAGAGAAGAAAACAACAGGACCAACGGTCCTGGAGGGACATGAGAGCGTGGGAGGTCGGGGAAAGGAGGAGTTGTCGCCCAACACAGAAACAAGGGAACAGCGAATGGTTCTAAATCAGAGGAGGGAGGGGAGGGGAGGACTGGAAGGGAGTGACCAAGAGCAAGGTAACTGAGAGGAACTACTGAATCCAGAATGAAGGCCAAACATGGTAATGGGTCGGGAGGAAAGCGAAAGGAAATAGAGGAAAGGAGTAAAGTGCATACAGAGAAGCCTAAATACAGACATGTACATATGTTAATATGTTTATGTTTATGGGGGCAATAGATTTATATACATATATTTATAGGTTCAGTAGTAGGGTAGCAGATGGACATTGGGCCTCCTCATGCATAATCCCCCAATACAATAGCACCTCGCCCTGCTAAGCAGCCATTGCAGGATACCCATCTTCCCGACATGATCACTGAAGACAGCCATGTGTGTAAGCAAATGTGGTGAAGAAAGCTGATGGTGCCCGGCTATCAAAAAAAGATATAGTGTCTGGGGTCTTAAAGGCTTGAAGGCAAATAAGCGGCCATCTAGCTCAGAAGCAACAAAGCCCACAGAGAAGAAGCACATGACCTAAGCGAATACAAGGTGTTGCATGGACCATGAAGCAGATACAAAGGAACAAAAACAATCATTGTGTGATCACCTTCCTCACATAATGGCTGAAGACGAAAGTGTGCATAAGCAAGTGTGGTGAAGAAGGCGGATGGTGCCCGGCTACTGAGAGATATAGCGTCTGGGGACTTAAAGGCTTGAAAGCAAACAAGCGGCCATCTAGCCCAGAAGCAACCGAGCCCACACGGAAGCAGCACACCAACATAGGTGACCATGAAGGACAGAGGAGACCAGGTCTCCAACATCAAAGGTGAGGTGGTGGTGAGAATCACATCACCGTGAAAGAGGGGGAGTGCATGATGGGGACCCAATGCCCACCTGTAGAGAGCTGAACACCCCTTCCAGAGGAGTAGGGAGGAGGAGATGGGCCACACAGGGTTCAGTGTAACAACAATGAAACTCAAAACCTTCCTCTAGTTCCTGAACGCTTCCTCCCCTCCCAATCATCATGACCCCAATCCTACGTTGCCTTGCGGACCTGGTTGTACCACAGGATGTACAGTGGTGCAGTGGGGATCTGGAGGCACAGGGAATCTAGGACAGACGAACCCTTCAACACCAGCGGTGGGAGAGGCGACACCAGGAGGGAAGGGCATGTAGAAAGGGAGAACTGATCTCGGAGATCTATGTGTAACCTCCTCTCTGGGAGATTGTCAAGGGGGAGGCGGGTGAGGGGAGACGCCGGGGAGTGTAAGATAAGATATAATAATTATTTATAAACTATCAAGGGACCAGGGGTGGGTTCGGGGAGGGAGGGGAATGGGGGTAAAAAAAGGGAAACCGAGCTGATTCCAGGAACCCAAGTGGAAGGTGAATTATGAGAGTGACGAGTACAACGAATGTATAAGGGTGCTTTGCTCATTTGATGTATGCACAGATTGTGATAAGAGCCTTATGAGCCCCAATAAAAAGATTAAAAAAAAAAAGAAAGAAAATGTTAGGGCAAAAAATGTACGGATGTGCTTTATACAATTGATGTATGTATATGTATATGTATGGATTGTGATAAGAGTTGTATGAGCCCCTAATAAAATGTAAAAAATAAATAAATAAATAAAAATTAAAAAAAAGAAAATAGACATAAAATATTAATATATATTTTATCATTAAAAACAAGCGACTACCTTATTATATCAACAAAATATGAAATGTGTGTAAATTCTTATAATACATTTCTTTCTATAATTTTGATTACAGTGTGTCCAGAAGATGTTTGGTAGATAAAAACTCAGAGTTGTTAGCAATAGGAATTGATTTGATAGCAGATTTTTATTACATATGTACTGGGTGTACAGATACAGATACCAAAATAAATTAGACACTGATACTACAGATAGAAGCAGATACCATTTTAAAGCCCTAGTCAGAAAATAGTTAAGCACTCGCCTGATAGAAAGTAGTTGAAGGGTTTAGTATACTGAGCATCTTCTTAGAGAGAGACATAGTTATCTATTCCCATAAAAATTACACCAAGAACCACCCATGGAGCAATTCTAAGTTTCACTCTGTCAAATGCAGGCACTACGAGTTCATATTAACTCTACAACACCCAAGAACAATAGATACAGAGATAGAGATAGATATAGAGATGTTGTGGTCAGTTATTTTCTCCCAGAATTTGCAAACTAGCATATGACAGTTTATAATCTCTTTCAACGCTTCTTTTCGTAACCATTTGTCATCTGGAATCTGTGGGACCATGTCCTTAAGAACTGTAGATATAAGTACCAGCAATTCTGCAAATATTCGCAAAGGTTCTACTCATACCTTGAAGAAAAGCGCAGAAGAACAAATTAAATAATATTAAATACTACTTTCACTGTGAGGAATTCACTACCACACTAGGTAAGATTTACAGATAGAAATTTTTATCTCTAGTTATTTTTTTGCACTTAATTTTACTTTACACCCACAATTTTAGTTATCATTTCTCCAAGAAGTAGTTAGCTGCTCAAGTAATTCTTTAAAAATAAATAACAGCAAAGTAAGAATTTATTATACTAGTGAAAAATATGACTCGTGTACAATACAAGTTTTTCAGCATAATTTTAAACCAGTTTTTGTCGTAAAATTAGGTGCCTTGACTGATATTCAGTGTGACTTATACACTAGTGCATACATTGTCAATATTAAATGTGTGGCAAATCTACAATGTTTATTTCTACAAATAACATTGAGATCTAGAGAAAAGAATCTTTTACAAGTAAACATTCTAAACAACACATTGGCCAATGGAAAAGTAAATAAATAAATAAAATGTGCACATTATTAGGTGGATTCAACTCTACTATACCTAACAACTAAACTCATTGTTATTATAACTAATTACAAGTTTAGGTGAAAATTCACCCAACTTTAAGTGTTATATTTTGAGATTATGATTTCTCAGCAATAATGTAAAACTAGTCCTTTGCCTTATACTACACAATTAAAGACAAAATAGGAAACATTAAAAACAATGTGGAAACATACAGAAGGGTTGTGGGTAGGGTGCAGGGTAGCAACGATGAAACATACAACTTTCCTCTAGTTCCTAAATGCTTCCTCCCCACCCCACCCCAACTATCATGATCCCAATTCTCCCTTACAAGTCTGGCTAGACCAGAGGATGTACACTGGTACAGGTAGGAACTGGAAACACAGGGAATCCAGGGCGAATATCCCCTTCAGGACTAGTGGGGAAAGTGGCGATACTGGGATGGTAGAAGGGTAGGGTGGAAAGGGGGAACCAATTACAAGGATCTACATATAACTTCCTCCTTGGGGGATGGATAACAGAAAAGTGGGTGAAGGGAGACGATGGACAGTGTAAGATATGACAAAGTAACAATAATTTATAAATTATCAAAGGATCATGGAGGTGGCGGGGAGGAAGGGGAAGAAATGAGGAGCTGACACCAAGGGCTGAAGTAGAAAGCAAATGTTTTCAGAATATTGCTGGGAACAATTGTAAAAATGTGCTTGACACATGAATGTATGTATGGATTGTGATAAGAGTTGTACAAGCCCCCAATAAAATGATTTTTTTAAAAGATGGGGAAAATTGCATGATGCTATCTTAATCAAATAATGATGAATTTAAAAAATTTAAAACTTTTTAATTTTTTACAGTATGCCCAATTTGAGTCAGAAAATTATGTCATAGAGATTTTGAAAATAATAGCACCAAATTAGGAGTTTCTGCTTGATTTCCCAGTCTTAAGATAGACAGACCTTTCTGGGGATAAGTAGAGAGAAATATATATGTTATCCATAAAACAATGAGTATGAGTTTTAAATGACCAAAATATTTCCCAAATATTTTAAGCTTATTTAGCTAAAGGGGAGATTCTTTTTTATTATCAATAGGGGCTATAAATGAATTAACTTTCTATTAAAAATCTTTTAAGAGACTACCTTGAAACCTGGCTGATTAAAATGCTACCTTTGTCAGCAATATCTGCATAGGAAAATATAGTATAAGAGTGATGTGATAATGGCCTCAATCCCAACTATGTGGACCTAAACATCCACCTCCCACCCCAGAAGCATACACTTCAGAGGACAGCACTGAAGCTACAGCTCAGGGAGAGAGGCACATCTCATCAGAGCACACAGGAACAAATGAAGAGCAAGGAGAGAGAGCGAAACACATCTTGACCCACCAAGCCCTGAGGAAGATATTCCTGCTCAGAGCAGCCAATGCATAGAGAGAACAACAGGACCAGCCCCATTATGAGCCACACATCCCTCACTGACCTATAGCGCTATAGGGGACAACACTGGAGACACAGTGTGGGAATTGTGTCCAATATGACCCCACCACAATGGGGTGAAACACAAAGGGCATTCAACCGAGAAACAAGGGAAGCAAAACAATGAAGTCCCCAGGGAATACCAAAAATAGACATTGGGGCCAGAGTGGGGCACCCCATAAAAAAATTGACTGGAAAGAAAAACTTCAAAAAGACAACAAACAGAACTAGAGGCTTTTCCTTTTTTGTCATTTTTTGTTGTTGCAATTTGTTGGGTTTTTGTGCCCTCCTTTGTTGTTTTGTTTGACTTTGTTTTGTGCTTATTATTGCCTCTGCATATCTATCTAGATAGCATAGGTGGGATAAACAATTCAGAGGGGAAAACAATGTAACTCACAGTTCCCAGGGAACATAGGAGAGGTGGAGCCAGGAGAAAGGAATAGGGGTGTCCACAACCCAGGGATAAGGTAACAACAAGTGATCTAAAAAACATGGAGAGACGGGCATAGGATGCCCGGTGTGGCTTAATCAAGGGCAATGTAACCTAGAGGAATTAGGAAACCCAAATGAAAGCTGAACATGATAGTGGACAAGAGGAAAGTAAAAGGAAATAGAGGAAAGAGCTAGGACACAAAGGACCTTAATAGAGGTCTAAATACAGGCATGCACATGAATAAATATATTCATATATGATGGTAGGGAAATAGATCTATGTGCATATATTTATATGTTATGTATTAACATAGCAGATGGACATTGGGCCTTGATTAAAGTACTCCCTCGGTGCAAGAATACTCTGTTCTAATAACCTGACATTCTGTGATGCTCACCTTCCTAACATGATCACTGAAGACAAAATGCCTGTATAAGCAAATGTAGTGAAGAAAGCTGATGGTGCCTGACTATCAAAAATATAGCATGAAAGGTCTTTAAGGCTTGAAAATAAAGAGGCAACTATCTCACTGAGAATCAACAAAGCCAACATGAAAGTAGCACACTAACTGGTGTGATAATTAGATGTCGATGGAATTAGGTATCAGGAATAAAAAACCCAGAACAAAAAATCATATCAATGTGAATGAGGGCTAGTGTGGATTGAAGACCCAAAGCCCATCTGTAGACAATTGGACATCCCCTTACAGAAGGGTCACAAGGAAGAGATGAGTCAGCGAGGGTGCACTACAATACTGATAAAACATACAACTTTCCTCTAGTTTTTTAATGCTTACCACCCCCCTCCCGTATCCCTTAGCATGACCCAGTTCTACCTTACAAATCCGGTGGGACAAGAGCATGTACACTGGTACAGATAAGAGCTGGAAACACAGGGAATCCAAGATGACAGATTAACTCCTCAGGACCAATAATAAGAATAGAGATACCACAAGGGGAAGGTGGAGTGAGAAAGGGGGAACTGATGACAATGAGCTTCATATAATTCCTTCCTGGGAGAGTGGACAACAGAAAAGTGGGTGAAGCAAGACAGTAGTTGGTGAAAGACACAGAGGGGAAAAATTTATAAATTATCAAGGGTTTATGAGGGAGGGAGGGTGGAGGAGAGGGAAAATTGAGGAGCTGAGATCAGGGGGCTCTAGTAGAAAGAAAATGATAATGGCAACATATGTACAAATATGCTTGACACAATGGATGGATGTATGGATTGTGATAAGAGCTGTAAGAACTCCCAATAAAATGATTAAATAAAAAGAGTGATGTGATAGATTCATTGTGCCAACTAGGCCAACAAGAACATGAGGGCGGAGATTAAGCAGTACGTGGCTTGACTGGAGGGTAACAAAACAAATGGCTCTGCAAGGCCCATTCGCTCTTGCTCCCGGCTTATCAGACCAGCATGTTCCTGCTTTAGCTAGTTTTCTGCCTCACCCTATGTGCTACACAACCTCTGGGCCTAGCCAATCCATGGTTCTTGTGCTAGAGCTTGAGGATCCTTTGAACCCTACTTCACCACACTGCTGGTGCATTCATCTATTGACCTTGAGGCTTATGGATCCTAAAGCTGTGCATTGCTTGAGTTTGAGATCACGTCACAGCTGGGCCTGCTTTGCTAAGCATCAGTGCTACTGACTTGCTGACCCATCCTGCTGTTTGTTGCTTGTGGGCAGACTCTACCTGTTTTGCCTGAGGGAAGACTCCTCTGTCTGCATCCTTGACCTTGGATCCACATGAGTGGAAGGACTTCCAGTATATTAACTCTTCCATGAAAGTGAGTTGGACTGAGCCCTTTGTACTATTGTGTGGATGAATTAGCTGTTATATTCCTTCTTACTGTATAAACCTAAATATATATTCATAGGAGTCCTGCTTTTATTCTCTAGAAAACTCTGCTTAATACTAGTGACCTCTAGAATTCATACAGTTGGAATTCTTTACCCACTTTCGTTAATGATGTTTTGGTTTTTTTTCCCCTTTGGGGCGTGGGGAACCTGGGAAATTAAAGAAATATGGAATTTTCACCTAAAAATATGCTACAAAGAAGATACATTTGTTAATTTTGCCTAAATTTGACTCTTTTACGTGAACAAGTAGAGATTATACTGAGCTGGTAAGTACAGATCATTGGCCTCCTAGCCACTCCTGGGGAGAATAAGATGTGATTTACAACATAAAGATTTAAAATCCTGTAAAAACCAAAGGGTCAGTGTCATGTTTTCATGTGAAATAGTTTCATGTCAATTTGAAGATACACAAAAGTGTAGGGTCAATCAGGTCACTCACAGCCTGATGGTTACTCTGTGTGTGTGGCCTTTTCAGGAGGAGGGCACTAGGAATCCATCTCTCTCTCTCTCTCTCCCTTCACCTTCCTGAGGCTGACTCTGATTGCTGCCAGAGCCCTGCCACTGCCACTGCACCCACATGACTCTGACCCTACCACCTGTGATCTGTATCATTCCTGCATTCTGTGTCATTGCTTGTGACTGCATGTATCTGAAGAGGGACTTATGGACTCGTATCAGACATATGGTCCTCAGTTGGACAGGGCTGGGATGTTTCTTGAAACATAATGACTTCTTGATATACGGCTCTTTCTTACGCATTTTTGAGCACCGCTGGATTTATTTCTCTTGTCAATCCAGCCTAACACAGACCGTTCTACCCTGTCCACAATTTAAGTTGTGTTACCATTCCTTCTTTTGGATTTTATTATTTACAATCCTTGCATAACAAAGGGGGTTGTGCTTCTTCCATGTGAATTTAGGTAATGCCTCACTTAAAATGACTGCTTGTTTCTGATTAATCTATTTTTCTAACATAACACAGAATTATCCAATGAAAGGCATATCATTTCATATTGATACATTTACCTTAAAATTGATTCTAAGGGATACACTTGGAAAAAATATATTTGAAGTGATCTACCAAAATCAAGAGGAATAGTTTCTAATGGGTTTTTCACAAAATGATTTCAATTAGAAAAACAAATACATCTTCTTAGAGTTATTATATTAGAAAGCCACACGCATATTATAATGGATAAGACAAAAGAAAAATAAATAAAGCACATATAGTTGCTCTACTAACTTATACATGTTTTCATCTTATCCATGTCAGCTTTTAGCTATACATCTTTGATACAATTCATGTATTTTAAAAGGAGAAATACTTCTGTATTATTCAATAATTCATGTAACCCACTTGAAAAATCTGGTGAAGATTTTATAGACACACTAGCCAGTTTTTTCAAATGGGTTACTTTCTTATGCAATGTTTTACTTTATCATTTAAATAATTAGATTTGTGTTTCATGGCATGTCACTTTACTATTAACATTGGTAGTAGTGTCACTGACCTCTTACCCTACAAAGTGCTAAATCAGCGTTTCTAATGTGTATGCCACTGACCCTTTTTCAAATGTGATCTGGATCTAATTATTATAAACATGATTTAACAAGCCATATGTTCACTCATCTGCTCTTAGCAAACTATTGTGTCCCCTAAAGGACTTTGAAATTAATGTACAGCCGGCATGCACATTATAGAAACTAGCAGCTAACTAGTAACTTCACTTATCTTTGAGGTAGAAACAATAAAGTGCATATACTCTCATGAGCATGTGACGAGGAATACATTGAGATGGGATTGATTGTTCTGGTTGATAAGGAAGTTGAAATTGTTCTAGGTTTGCAATAAAAGCAGAACACAGGAAGACCCCAAGCTTGTGCAATGGCCAGCTTAACTGCAAACATGTCTGCAGCTCCGTAGGAAAACCACATGCTGGTCAAGCTAAAAGGCAATGAAAAAGACTGCATTCTTTCTGTTGGACCTGATAAGCTGTACACCGATAGAAGCTTGTCCCCATTCTCTGCTCGGGGCCCACACCCAGCCCTTGCCCGAGTATGTGTGCTCCCTCAGGGCTGAGTCTGGGTTTGGACCCAATAAACCTCTCAAACTATACTCAGTCTCTGCTTGTTTGTTTTTAATTCAAATTTCTTGCAACTATACAGTGGTGTTGCTGTGTGTGGCTAAAATGGAGAAGATGCCAAGGAGTCTAGGAAGGAAAGAGTGTTTGGAAGTTTATTGTGGTAGCAATAGTGCAATACTCCTTGATGCGGTTGAGCTATGGAAGGATATATGTATTAACTCCCATTTAATAAGTTAAAATAAATATGCTAATTATTATATATAAGATAAACTAAGAAGAAATATAGAGATTACCAACCCGGTCCCCTTGTAATGCCAGTGAATGGTTTTTGTGACTTACAGTTTTATGTGTGCTCTTACACAAATGTGTATGAGGTCTTTATGAGTAATCATCTATATTGGCAGAGAAAATTCCAAAATTGGATAGTTAAATTAAGTAAGATTTTGATGTTAAAAAAAGAATAAAAATAAATAATGATTAATATAGTAACAATACTAATGCAATAAAGTATAATTATTCACCAAAAATAAGCAACATTAAATAAACCAATAAGCAAACAAACTCACTGCCATGGAATCAAGTTACTTTGTATTTTGAAATGCAATTTCAGCAGCTTGAAATCACCAACTGCCCTACCGGAGAAGATGAGGCTTTCTACTCTTGTAATAGTTACAATCTCAGAAACCCACAGGGACAGTTTTACTCTGTCCAATAGAGTCGCTATGATAAGCAGCATTCATTGTGAATATTTGAAATCCACCAAATGTCAGTCAGTTTGCTGTACGTTGGCTGTGGGGTTCTGTGCTGTTGAAAGCTATGTCACTGGAATTTCAAATGCCCAGTGTCACCCCAAATGAACAGGTTTTTGCAGAGCTTCCACACTAAGAGCAGACAATGCTGAAAGATTTCACTCCACACTTCAGGGAAGAAGCCACTGAAAACCTTAAGCATAGCTTCAAAGCATTGTCAGATACTGATAGGCAAACAAACAAAGCAGAACCTTGTCAGAGAGTGTGGATGTGGGAATGGAGCCATCCAGATCTTCATTTGCTGATAGGGCAGGACTCTAGGTAGGGAGAAACACCTGCATAAATATGCTAATGTTCGGAAATTGGAATGTGCTAAGTATGAATTTAGGAAAATTGTAAGTGATCAAAAATAAAACACATCACATAAAGATCTATATTCTAGGCATTAAGTAGCTGAGATGGACTGGTTTGGGCCATTTTGAATCAGAAAATCATATGATTTAGTATGTCAGAAACAATACAATCAAGAAGAATGGCATGGCATTCATTGTCAGAGAAAATGTTGTTAAGTCCATGATGAAGTACAATGCTGTCTATGTTAGGATTATACTTATTTTTCTTCAAGGAAAAGAATCAATACAACTAATATTCAACATGTGCAACAACCACAAAGGCTAGTGATGAAAAAAATTGAAGAATTCTACCAAAGTTTCAGTCAGAACAGATCAAATATGCAATCAAGATACATTGATAACTATGAATCAGTGTAATGAAAGCACTGGAAAAGAGGCAGAAATAGTGGTTGGAAAATATGTACTTGGTGATAGAAATGAAACTGGAGATTCCACGATAGAATTTTGTAACACCAACGACTTGTTTATAGAAAATAACCTTCTTTAACAATACAAAAGGTTGTTACCCATGGATGTATTCACGTGGAATGCACAGAAATCAATATGAGTACATTTGTGGGAAGACATGACATCAGCAGCTAATACCAGACCAGGGGCATGTGCAGAACAAGCTCTGGCCAAAGCTGAAAAAGTTCAAATAAATCCGAGTGAGTCAAAACATGGCCCTGAGTCTATGACACCAGAATTTCCAGAATATCTCATGAACAGATTTGTGTGTAGCACACTAATGACAGCAGATCTGATAAGCTGAGGGAGGATATCAAGAGCATCATGCATTAGGAAAGCAAAAGGTTAATAAAAAAGACAGGAAAGAAAGAAAAGATCAAAGTTGATGCCAGGAGAGACTCTGAAACTTTCTAGTAATCAGAGTAGATGAAGCAAAGGGAAGAAAGATCTGAATAAAAATTTCAGGAAGACAAAGTAAAATTTTATAAGAAAAATGAGCAAATAACTAGAATTAGAAATCCAAAAGGGAAGAACATGTTCAGTGTATTGAAAGTTGAAAGAACTCAAGAAACTATTCAAACTTCAAGTTGTAATCTTGAAATATTCTATGGGAAAAGTAATGAATGATTCAGGAAACACTTTATGAAGATGGAAAGTATACACAGTGTCACTGTACCAAAAAGAAGTAGTTGACATTCCACCATTTTAGGAAGTAGCCTTTGAGTAAGAACCAATGGAACTGGAGGAGGAAGTGCAAACTGTAATGAAAGCATTAACCAAAACCAAGACTCCAGGAATTGATGGAATATCCATCGAAATGTGTCAGAAAGCTGAAAAGGCACTGGAGTCACTCATCTTTTATTCCAGGAAATTTGGAAGTTCGGTACTTGACCAACTTGGCCAACTGGGAGAGATCTATATCTGTGCCCATTCCAAAGAAAGTTGACCGCACACAATGCTTACAGTATAGAAAAATAACCATTAATATTTGCTGGCAAGTACAATTTTGCTTACTATCATCCAACAATGGTTGATTTTTAAGAAGAAGTTCTAAGAAAATTGAAAATTGTATTGGTGAGGAAATGTCCAAGGAAATTAAGCTCATAAAAAATTCCAGCCAAGCCCGGCACCTGCTCTTTTGTTGAGGGTTACCAGGTAACAGATGGGAAGTGGTTCCTTGGAAATCTTACACCGTACACCCTGTTGTGCAGACCCTAGTTCAGATTTATTAAGCTTTCACAATTTAAAGAGAATTTCAAAGGAACAAACTGAGCCGTTGGGCTGACAAAACTACTTATTTGAAATGGTAAAATCAAAAAGAATAGATTATTTGGGGAAGAGATAAAGATGGAAACACTACCATCAGAAGACAATGATCTAAGATAAAGGATATGTAGAAAATTATTGTTTCACATTTTGATAAGTTTTTTATAAAGACTTCTATGATTTTACAGTAATACAATTGATTAACCTTCATATTCTTGAAAAGGTTTTTTTACTTGACATAAATAATTTGTGAAACAGATGTATATTTCTTCCCACTCCAAAAAAAGGTGACCCAACACAATGCTGAAACTACAGAACAATATCACTGACATCGCAATCCAGTAAAATTTTGCCTAAGATCCACAGTGGGGGATGTGCGACTGAGCTGACCCCACCACACTGAGGCAATCACTGGGGGCGTGCAATGGAGCAGCAGGGGAAGCAGAGCAAAGAGATCCTGCGGGAGTATAAAGGATGAACTTTGGGGCCAGGACGTGGCACCACACAAGTTTCATCTGGAAAACACTCCTAACGGCCAACAAACAGACCTTGAACTACTACCAATTTTTTTTTGCTATCTTTTTGTTTTGTCTTTTTTTTTTCACCTTGTAAATTTTGTATGTTAGTGGCTTTTCTGATTATCAGCTTGTCGGTGTTGCTGCTGTCAAAGCCATGTTCATATGTGCCACTTGGGCGCTGTCAAAGTCATCTGCATTTGTATGTACATATTACTACATCAGCAGGTCCACCTAGAAAAGATAGGCTGGACAAATAATGAGAGAAGAAAATAACGGGACCAACGGTCCTGGAGGGACATGAGAGCGTGGGAGGTAGGGGAAGGGAGGAGGTGTGGCCCAACACAGGGACAAGGGAACAACGAGTGGTTCAAAACCAGAGGAGGGAAGCGAGGGGAGGACTGGAATGGAGTGCCAAGGGCAAGGTAACTGAGAGGAACTACTGAAACCAGAATGAAGGCTGAACATGGTAGTGGAACTGGAGGAAAGCGAAAAGAAATAGAGGAAAGGAGTAGGAGGCAAAGTGCATACAGAGAAGCCTAAATACAGACATGTACATATGTAAATATATTTATGATTATTGGGGAAATAGACTTATGTGCATATATTTATAGGTTCAGTAGTAGGGTAGCAGATGGACATTGGGTCTCCTCATGCATACTCCCCCAATACAGTAGCACCTCGCCCTGCTAAACGGTCATTGCATGATACCCACCTTCCCGACATGATCACTGAAGACAGACGTGTGTGTAGCAAACGTGGTGAAGAAAGCTGATGGTACCATGCTATCAAAAAGATATAGCATCTGGGGTCTTAAAGGCTTGAAGGCAAACAAGCAGCCATCTAGCTCAGAAGCAACAAAGCCCACAGAGAAGAAGCACATGACCTAAGCGAATACAAGGTGTTGCATGGACCATGTAGCAGACACCAAGGAACAAAAAAAATCATTGGGTGATCACCTTCCGCACATAAACGCTGAAGACGAAGGTGTGCATAAGCAAGTATGGTGAAGAAGGCTGATGGTGCCCGGCTACTGAGTTATATAGCGTCTGGGGACTTAAAGGCTTGAAAGCAAACAAGCGGCCATCTAGCCCAGAAGCAACCAAGCCCACACGGAAGCAGCACACCAACATGGGTGATCGTGAAGGGCAGAGGAGACCAGGTCTCAAACAACAAAGGCGGGTGGGGGGTAGTGGGAATCATATCACCGTGAATGAGGGGGAGTACGTGATGGGGACCCAATGCCCATCTGTAGACAGCTGGACATCCCTTGCAGAGGGGTAGTGGGGAGGAGATGAGTCACTCAGGGTTCAGTGTAGCAACAATGAAACTAAAAACCTTCTTCTAGTTCCTGAATGCTTCCTTCCCTTCCAGTTATCATGACTCCAATTCTACCTTGCAGACCTGGTTATACCACAGGATGTACAGCGATTCAGTAGGGATCTGGAAACACAGGGAATCTAGGACAGATGGACCCCTCAACACCTGTGGTAGGAGTGGCAACACGGGAGGGAAGGGCATGTAGAAAGGAAGAACTGATCTCGGCGATCTATGTGTAACCTCCTCTCTGGGAGATGGGCAATGGGAAGGTGGGTGAGGGGAGACGCCGGGGAGTGTAAGATAAGATACAATAATTATTTATAAACTATTAAGGGACCAGGGGGGAGCGGGGAGGGAGGGGGAAGGGGGAAAAAAGGGAAACCGAGCTGATTCCAGGAACCCAAGTAGAAGGCGAATTTTGAGAATGACGAGTGCAATGAATGTATAAGGGTGCTTTCCTCAACTGATGTATGTATGGATTGTGATAAGAGTTGTATGAGCCCCAATAAAAAGATTTATTAATTAAAAATTTTTTGCCTAATATCATCCAACATTACTTTGGGAAGAATGTGACATCAGGTTTGGAGGAAGGCACATTAAAAACCTGTGAATTGCAGATGATGTGTCCTTGTTTGTTGAAAGCAAGGAGAACATGAAGCATTCGCTGCAGAAGGTCAAGGATTGCAGCCATCGTTATGGGTTATGACTCAATGTAAAGAAGACCAAACTCCTCACAACTGGACCAATTGGACCGTAATAAATGAAAAAAAAAAAAAGGTGAAGTTGTCAAGGATTTTTTCTGTTTGGATCCACCACCCATGCTCATGGAGGCAGTGATCAAAAGAGTGTTGCATTAGGTAGATGTGCTTCACGAGACCTCTTTAGAGTACTGAACGGTAAGGATGTTACTTGAGGTCTAAGATGCACCTGACCTAAGCCATGGTATTTTCCAATGCCTCATCTGCATGTGAGTGTCAGACATTGAATAAAGAAGACTGGAGAAGAATTGCTGAATTTGAATTGTAGGGTGAGAGAAGAATATTGACAGTATCAGGACTGCTAGAAGGACAAACACCTCAATCTTAGAAGAAGTACAACTAGCATGCTCCTTACAGAATACAATGGGAAGACTTCATCTTACATATTTTGGACATGTTGTCAGAAGAAGCCAGTCCCAGGAGAAGGACTTCATTAGGTAACCTAGAGGCGAAGAATCCTCGATGAGATGGATTGATTCAGTATCTGCAACAATGGACTCAGGCATAAGAACAATTGTCAGACTGGCACAGAGCAAGCAGTGTTTCCTTCTGTTCTGCATAAGGGCTCTATGGGTCAGAACCAAGTCAACTGCACCTAACAGCAACAAGGATAATTTGTGAAACAGCACACACACAAAATTAAGACTTTAATAAATTATTTCAGAAACCAATTTCAAGTTGATTTTTTGTTTTGTTTTTAAATGGACTTTTAGGTGATTTCTGAATCATTCTAGACAAAATACACTATTATGGAGATTGTAAAATATTGTAAGATTGTAAGTGTAAATACACTGTTAAGGAGAAGAAAATCCTTACTTCTACCATGCAACCAAGTGAGCTAGATATATTGGCAAGTTTAGGATTAGCAAATTCTTCTACTTATTCTTCTCTTACTTTACCTTTTAATTTCTATTAAAACCAACAGTGCTTTCTTTGTATGACTCTTGTCTGAACTGAAAGCCAGGCTTATTAAATAATGTTTGAGTAATATGAAAATTGCACAATGGCATTCATAGAAGCTAATAGTAAAGGCAAAACTAGTGCTATTACGCTATTAAAATGCCGTCTTATCACCTGTATGTTCCTTAGCTGATAATGGCTTCAGATATTGACCCTACATGAATGTAAATGCTTTTCTTTAGTGGAGATTTTTATTCAGGGGTAATACAAATTAAAACATTTCTTTACATTATTAATCTGTAAATGCTTTCATTCTTCAGTCTCAGGTTATTAACCTTTACATGATAGCAGGTGGCCAACATAAGAGACTGAACAGATTCCTCATTTTCCAACATTCTAACATAGGGCCTGCTATAATGAATTACACCACCTGTGATGTACTCTATCATCTTATGGCTTGTGATAACCTAATGATATGAAACAGTCAAGGAAAAAAATGAAGCTTTATGTGCTTAAGCTATGGCTGAACATTTTTGTTTGTCTTCCAAAAGAGTTGAATAGAACATTATAAATAGACTCATTATAAATAGCCAATTAATTTTATTTCACTGGAGAAATTTATTTTATTCTGTCATGATTTTCCTAGACAAGGGTATTTATATAAATTTTAGTGCACATGTACAGAATAATTTCAAGCTATTTAAATTGAACACACTGGTAAACAGACTACTAACAATATATGAGTGCTCTTCAAATTATGCAACACTGAATTTCTGAAAAGCGAACCTAAAGTGAATTTTTCATAAAGTTAATAGCAGTGTTATAAGTATATAAAAAACAAAAGCACCAGTATTCCCACTCCACAGAGATACCACTGCACTTAGGAAAGCATGTTGTATAGCATTTGGATTTCTGCAGAATGCTTATGGAATTTTTGATCCACCTATTTAGGTTCTGATAATGTACACACTTCTATATATGTGAAAACATAGTCACACAAACACACACATATATAAAGTTATCAAATCAACTCCAACTTAAGATGTGTTGGAATAGAACTATGCCCCATAATGATTTTGATGGCTAATTTTTAAAAGTACATTTCCAGGACTCTGAGTAGACTCTAAACTTCAGTCTTTCAATTTAGCAGGTAAGCATGATAATGAACTATTTTTAGTAATAGGGATTCCAGATAATATAAAGTAGACAATATATAGTACATATAGAGGGGTATTCTAAAATATTCATGGAAAATGATTGATATTTCCATATTATTAGTTTTACATATATGTATATACATATTTAATAAAAATACACACCGCTACCAAGATAACTATGGGTCAGGGTATATCCCATGATCATGCTTGTCCAATCTGTATGTGGAGCAAGAAGGAGATCCAGCGTATATAAAGAAGAGTATGCCATCAGGATAGGAGGAAGGCTTCCAGGACATGCAGGGAATACAATCTTGCCCCGCTGAAAGCAAGGAGGACTTTAAGCACTTGTGAGGATGGTGCGGGCCCATGCATGGTCTTGTTCTGTTGTGCAGAGGGTCATTATGGGTCATAATCAATTCGATGACACAAAAAAACAGCAATTCTTTACAGGAGTAGAAAACCTTCTTCAACACAAGAAGTGGCTGGGGATATATGTATATGTATATGTATATATATATATATATATTCGTATATATGAAATACACATACACACATATAAAATACACGTGTGCACACATGTGTGTATACACACATATACACAGAGAGATATATTATACATGACAGCCACTATTACAGTGTAAGTTTCAGTATTTATTCCAAACTAGAACCTTACCGACCTTGGTGGTGGTTAGGACTTCCCCTTACTGAATAAAAACTATTTTATGAATGATTTGATGAAAGACAATGTCTCATTATCCTTGCCTCAAACGTGTATTTGGCTGGACTTCTTTGGAGATCGGGTTATTTGTTCTTTTGACACTCCATGGTAATTCCAATGTTCCTTGCTAGTTCCATAATTCAAATGGTGTTCTTTATTCAATGTTTTAGTTAGTCATAATTATTTATTTTCAAATTAAATAGATTACAATTATTGATGAATGTAAATAAAGAAGATCTCCAGTATATTACCTTCAAAGTAGTTTGAAATCAGAAAAAAGGTATGTGTCTGGTTCTGTTCTCTCTCCATACTTACTCAATTTGTACCTGAGCAAATAATCTGAGAAACTAGACTATATGAATAAGCACAGCGATGTAGGATTGGAGGAGAGTTTATTAACAACCTGGGAAATTCAAGCGATGCAGTCTTGCTTGTTGAAACCTTGGGCCAAAGAAAGCACTTGCTGAAAAGATCAAAGAGTGCAGCCTTCTGAATGAGCTATAACTCAATTAAATAACCCAAATCCTCACAAGTGAGTCAAAAGGAAACATTTGTATGCGGTATATATATTATCTAAATATAAATCATTGGTTCATGAGCTTCAAAAAATATTCAGCTTAAATCCAATAACTGCTGTGAAAAAATAGATTAAGAATATGGAGGATACAATAGAGATGTTTATCTGATTCTGTAATTTGATGCTGATGGTTGAGATAAAGTTAATAAGATTTTAAAATATTTTAAAGAGATAATGGTAGATTTTTCCAAGCCAACTTAATACATTAAATAGCTTATCATATTCAGGAAGTGATCATGAAAAGTGCAATAAAAATTAAAACCCACATGTTGGCACTTCATAATAAAACAACTAGAAAAAAATGAAGAGAAAATCTTAAAAAAGGGATGGGGGAAAAGATTTAATCAAACATCAATAAAATCATAGCCAACTTTTCAGCAACAACAAATAATGAAATCCAGAGGACTTAGATTATTATCTTCAGTAAACTGAAAGATGATAATTTCAAAGTAGAAATATATACTCAGATAAATATTCTTCCATTATGTATTGAATAGGAGGTGCCTCTGGGATATTAGGTGTCCTTTGTTAATCTGGTTAGTAGACATATGGCTTTCCTTTGGAGTAACGTATTAACCGGTACCACATATGTGCCATATATAACGATCCCAAGTAGAAGGATGTTACAGCTTTATACTGACAAGCCTCTGAGTAGCATTCCGAGGGTAGTGATGACACATTTCAATCATGAAATTCAAGAAATAATTTTATACAGAGTTATATTCATCTTAATATTTTCAATGCAGCAACTCAAAACTAATAAATTACCTTAAAAGCTGTTTTCCAAAACACATTCTCATAGAAATTACATCTGTCACGTTACATAGGAACCTTCAGTAGCATTCTTTTCATAATACCAATACATTTCATATACTCCAATGCATTTTTATCATTGCGTTTGATGGTAGTTGTGTTAAAATAAATGCTGAAAGGAGCATTCCGGTAATCTCATTTGACAATATATTAAGTAAGACTCCTCTCCTTTCTCTCTTCTTTATTTTTTCTCTATCCATTGATTCAATATGGGAATTTTGGTATGAGAGCCAGAGCCAATGCAATTTTGGGGTTAAAATGGACATGTACCTATGTGTAATATAAGAATGTATGTTCTACTAACAAAATAAAATTGACTAGATAATACTATGAGTGTATAAAACTATTCCAAACAATGGCTAGAAAAATTGAATTTAAATTCCGGTTTTAAAAAATGTTTTGAAGCCCCCTCATGGATTACTATGATTTTTTATTCACTCAAAACAAACATCCTAATATCCAAGACAGAAAGAAGAGAGTTTAAATATTCTGATCCAAAGAACTCCAGCAAGTTCAACATTTCTATTGGATCGAGTTTCCTGATTGAAATGTCTGGTCTCAATTACCAGTCCCTCTGTTGTGCTTTCTCCAAAGGACATAAGAAAACTTCTCATCCTGACAAGAGATGGAATATTTCTTCCAGCCCAGGTGACATTGTATTCACTCAATAATGATACAAGACCCTGAGGTCCTTCCACAAGAAAGATAGCAAAGAATTCCTCATTATCTAGCAGAGGAAGAATGAAGGTCACCCCACAGAGAGGATGCCATGCTTACACATCACCTAGAACATTTGTTGTTCATTAATTCTATAAGCCCAAGCTGGGCTTCTATCAAGAAGCATTTTAATGCATCACTCATAATGAACAATTTGCATGTTTTCTTCTGTTTTATACTTAAAAGAACATTTTAAAAATCATATATCATCACACCAATGGATTCAAATGCTTTAGGACATAGATGTGCTTAGATTTACTATTGGTGATAACAGGTTGGATTTTGCAGGTAAACAAGAATAAGGACATTTGTCTGCTATTCTAAAGAATTCCTTACACATATTCTTAAAAGTATGTGATTCTTAGTGATGATATTGTGCAACATATATATTTAGTCATAACCTTTTTTATTTGAAAAGTGCTTACTTAGAGGAGGAGATCTCTAACTAAGCCATTTCATTTGTAAGACATTCCCCTATAGTGAAACCTCTTTTGACTGGTCCATGAGTTTTTTGGCTGACACAGATTTTCTATGGGTTATGAGTTATGTGCAGAAAAAAGCCAGGAAAAAGCAGACTTATACTAAACAGTGCTGTAAAAATAGCCTTTAAAAAAAGGATAAATACTGTTTCTTTTGTCAGAACCATGTGGTAGTTTATCTTAGGTAGGTGTGAACAAATCATCTCTATAAGCTGGGATGACATTATCTTTGACTATGGTACAAAAGTCTGACACTTTTCGTAAGAAGGATAGCATTGTTTCAATAAAAGAAAAAAATAGTGAAGTGCATGTTTACTTTCCCAGAGAGATATGCTTTAGCAGGTGTTATCTTTGCTAGTGCGGATTATAAGAAGTATGTGCGACTTTTTGACTAATAAAATATGTTTTAAAAGTAACTAACCCAAGTAATTGCAATAAAGATTTAAGGTAACAGGCAAGAAGTTATTCTAATAAAAATAGATAATCTAGTATAATTTAAGGTCACTATTTTATTATTAGCTAATGGAAGTATTTAACTGTTTCAGTTTTATTTCTTTTACAAACACACAAAGTTCAATGAAATAGATAAGTGTATCACCATATCAGTTTGAGGGGTTAAACTAGGTAAAGTATTGGGAAGAAGATACTTTGCAGGAAAATCTTCAGATGGGTCTTTAGAAATGTACCCGTGTATTAATTTGAATTACATTCTTTTAAAATAGTGTAATAACAATTTTATGTGAAAAGGTATGCTATGTGCAAAATCTGAAATAATGTAAGACATGTCAGGAATACCATAGTTTCAAATAAAATGGTGCTATTGCTGATAACAGAAATCATTGGCCTCTTGACCAAGAAATTAAAATATTTATTCATCACAAATATTTATCTTGTTTCATGCAAGATCATACTTATAAACACACTCCAGGAGCAAGCCTTTGCATATGTGGTCAGTGTCCTGGAATGAGGGGTGAAGATGATGAAGTTGGCAACACATTGCCTTTTCAATGAAGATGAATTTTACCTCACTGCAGTCTTGCTAGCAATCTTGTGAAAGATAGCATTGAGAAAGGACATTGATACCTTTTCCTATTTACTTTGCTTCTCTTGAAAATAATGTTTTAGAGGGAATTAACATGGTTGGTTTTAAGCCGTTTGCTGAGAGGAAGCGACAGAGTTCTCTTTCCGAGTTGGTTCTTTGGCAGAAAGACAATTCTAAGACATGACCTTCTTGCTCACATATCAGCTTGGACGGCTGAGGAAAGTCAGTGAGAAATAGCTGTCTTCTGTAGGTTTCCGTTGAAGTTCATTTACCTGTGATGCTACTGGTAGGTCAATAAAAAATACAGTCTCATTGTATTTTTCTCTGTTGGACAGAGTAGGTCGGTTTGTGATAAGACTGTTACTTTGCGTTTACACGTCCTTTCTGCTACACTGTCTCATTATTATCCTGGGAAATAATTCACTCATAATGATCAGTTTTCACATCTTACTACTCTTATTTTATGAAAACAATAATAGAGAAATAAAACCTTACACTGGATTTTTATTCTACCATCATTAAGGTAGGCATGAATAAAAGATTTTGTGTGCTTTCAAAATATATTAATAAAAAGTATATTTTCATATCTCCCATAAATACTTTCATAATCACTATCATTTGATTCAAAGAAACAACAAGAAGTAAAACATTTTACTTTATGGTTTAACTTCTCCTGTTATCTCAGATTATCTGAAAGATTTGGCCAAAGATTTGTGTAATTGAGATATTAATAGCCCTATATTTTCCATACTTCTTTCTGGAAGCTTAATCAGATAGATGATGCATTGCTCATATTTGACAATGCTAAATTAAATTGTTCTTTTATTTAATTTTTTTGGTATAATCCCACTATTAGTATTCTTTATTTTCAAGTAAGCTTTAATTTGCCATCCTAAAAATCTCTAATTTCATTTTGAAAATACTTTAGTCTTATGCTACCATCCAACCACCAAAAACCAAAAGTTTTTCCTCAAAGTTCTGAGATTCATGCTCTCTTTTTCTCTCTCAATATTTTTGTTGAACATTCTTGTTGTTTTTTCCCAGCATGCGCACACGTACAATCTCACAGTTACCTGTCTTCTTAGTAATATCAATGAGGACATGCCCAAATTATCAAATCATTTGCAAGGCAAGAGAATTCTTGGGATAAAGGCAGCAAAGAAAATGTGGAGACCAAAACAAAAGGCAGAAATCTTCATCTCTTTCCAGAGATGTCAAGCAATGTTAAGTATATTATCACTCACTTTTTTGACAGTGGTAAATAACATTTTAGGATTATATAAACTAATATGTAGATTCATTTTAAACCTGTTGCTTTAAAATCTTTCAAAAGGACCATATCCTTGTTCCTTTTATATAAATAAAGTATGAAATTGAGATTGGTTTGTTCTAGAAGAGTATAATATGAAAACCTTAAATTAAAGTATAAATCAAGTTTCCTCTAAAATTTTTAGATGCTCATTAGCTTATGAAATCACTACTCTTTAGTTCATCATAAATATCATGGATTGTATGCGCACTTTGGCAAATAGTCTATAATAAATTGATGAAAATAAGCAAAATAGACTTCTTAAAAATCAATATGAATTTAATTAAAAATATTGCTAAAATAACAGAAGCCATTGCTAAGCCTAAATATCAAAATGTGAACTCATTGTTTCTCAACATAGTGTCCATCTGGTTCTAAAAATTTCTCTCACCCCCTGCTTATCTGCGTGCGAAACTTGGACAGTGAATACGGAAGATCATAGGTGAACGGGTGCATCTGGATGTGGTGTTGGTGAAGCATTGTCAAAGTTCCATGGACTTCCAGAAGAAAACTAATGATGAAAAACTGTCTTGGGAGAAGTACAACCAGAACTTCTTAGCAGTGAGGCTTGTGAGCCATTGTCTCAATTACTCTAGAAAGTTATCAGGAGGAACTAGTCTCCCGAAAATGGACATCATGCTTTGTAAAGTGAGGAAGGCAATGAAAAAGGCGTGGAACCTCAGTGAGATGAATTGACACAGAGGTTGAAAGACAATAGCCTGGTGAAGATGGTATAGGACCAGGTAGTGTTTCTATCATACACATGGCCTCTGAGTCAAAGCCAATTGGATGGTACCTAACAAGAAAAACAGCAGGGGCTCTTTCTGGAAAATTTCTGCTCTTTCCAATTTAAGCCACATCAGAATGTGAATTTTGGCATCCTAGAAGGTCTCAAGTCATATTTCTTTTGAAATTTCTTTGTTCTGGGGGACAAAAAAGATATCAGAAGAGGCTAGCTCAAGGTGGTAGGACAGATATGTTAAAGTTTCTCAAGGAAATTGTCTCAGGACAGATAGCCTTGGCTCCCATACTTGAATAAGCAAATGTATTAGCTTGTTGAAAAAAAAAAAATCCTCCATGTAAGAATCCTGGCCTTTTTTTTCACCAATATAATTAAAATTTTTCTGAAACTATGTTCAGAAATCCCATGTGATCATCATGGTTCCCTTAAGAAAATCCGTCAGAATTGCTCTTTGGGAATTTAAAAAATAGTCTCCTTAGCCTTCTCAGCTGACCACAAAGGCGTGGATTTTATTGCTCTGCAAATCCTCTTGAAAGCTCTGGTTTTTATCAGTCATGTATTTTGGAGATGAGGAGAGCAGAAAATACAATTCCCAATGGTTCTTTCTGGCCTTCTTTTCTTCCCCTTCTACTTTTGTTTTCAACATACTTAGCTTGTTTAGACATGTTAATACTTTATTTTTTTCCTTTAAGGTCTCTTACACCCTCAATTGCATCTTAGTCAACACTCAGTATCCAAAATAAATGATCATATATGGAGAGAAGTATTTCCTGGGTGTGTAGTTTGAAATATATTTCATTCTAAATTTTAAAATGTCTCAAATTTCTGACATATAAATATACAGCTACTAAAACCTTTTACACGGAAACACCTCCTGAAAGTTTCATGATACCAGAGACAATTTGAGCTGACAGACTGTTCAAGTTGTCTTTTGTTTTGTATTATCTCCTTATATAAAATTCTCATTATTTTACTTAATTAATAAGCTATTCCATGAAATATGATAATCAACTACCCATTTGACCCAGAGAAGAAACATCTTCTCTGAGGGAAAACTGAGAAGCTTTCTGGAATTCTCATCTCTTAGGCAAAGCAAATTTGAGGCAAATATTACAACCCTGCATTCTCTCCCTTGTGAGAGAAAAATGTTTTCAGTTCCATCAATCTCAGTCTGTTTATTTGAAAATTACTGAGCTATTAGAGATGCTGTCTGGTATCTTGTGTTTAATTTTCCCTCAGCATCACATACAGAAATCCTAGCTAGAGATGATGGGCTACATGGTTCCATTTCTGCAACTTCTAGTCCTATCAAGTGATTCTTGCTGTGAAACATGTAGAATAATGGGATTCATAATGACTCTCCCTGCTAACACCAATGTGACTGAAGATGAGATGTGATTTGTAGGTGGTTTATTCACTAGACTTAGTACCTGGCTTATTTGGTATCAATGAGAATCCTGATGACAGCACCACTACCTCAAATCATTAATTAAAATTGTGGCTTTTCAAATAGTAAGAAATGAAGATTCTAAGTATTATTTTCTTAACTTGATAAAAAACTTATCAAAGATTTCCAAAATAAGTGCTAGTCACCACAATTTTACCAACACGCTCAAGGATCTGAACTACTCTTGAAATACAACATCCTCAACCTTTTATGTAAGGTGGATCCTCTTTGATGGCTGGTCATTCTATAAGCCATATTTTCATTCCATTTTCTCTTCAACTTTATTTTTCTCTTGTCATGATTTATCCTTAAATATTTTGAATGTCTGCTCTATAGTAATTCCCTATAACATGTTAAAATTTAATTAAAAATTTTCATGGCCACCAGGGTATATGTGTTGTTTTCCTGTGAACTGAAACTTTCAGCATATCATTAGTATGTAATGCTAAAAGCTACAAATTTCAACTTTATCCTTAAAGCTATAAATACTAAACGTTAGTCATTAAATATTTAACAAGATGTAGAAAGAGTTATGCTTAACAAAACTATTCAGTCCTCAGAAATCTTTTAAATTTTATGTGAAATACCATAGAAGGTAGAGAAATAGAACCCAGAGATAGAACAGAAAAGCCAGAAATAAATTCATACATCTACAGACAACACATCTTCAACAAGCAACAACAAATATGAAATGGGTTAAACTCAGTCTCTTTAACATGAAACTAAAATGAGATGCTTTCAGGAATATAAAACACATCTTAAATAAATCACTGAATGGGTTTCCTTCAGCAGAAGAAACCATGAAACATGGCTGTAACTGGCATGGCAGGAATGGACCTGCAGAATATTATGCTGAGTGAAATTAGGCAATCACAAAAGGACAAGTAATTTATGAAACCACTTTTAAGAGGGGTAAAAACTAGCAATATAAAGACTTTCATAGCAAAGAACACAGCTTTGGAGATTGCCAAAGTGGGGTGGAGGTGGGGACAAAAGAGGATAGATAGCTCAGTAAGCTAGACAGTTGAGGGGTGTTTACTTGGGTAAAAAGTGGAAAATCATAATCTATAAGAGGTAGAAGGGAAATTACAGATTGAAGGGAGGGTAAGCTTTTCTTTGCAGGGGGTATTACTCCTTAATACTTTAACCATAGAACATAAAATTGATGATATAAAATATAACTCCTCACGTAATTTACAATACAAAGTGATCAAAATTAATTTATTTAATATTTTTTGTTTTATTTTCCACCAGCAAATTTTGGTTGACTTTCTAAAAAATGCAAATTATGTGCCTCACAGTTATCTTAGGTAGCCACTGCACCGAATCATCTTCAAACTAATACCGATAGTCAGACTGGTCTCTGTGTTGGATATCTGAGTTTGACTCCATGGTCTAACGTGGTAGAAGTTCAACCTGTGCTTTTCTTGCTAATGTGGGAAAATAATGAAAAGATATGGCACTGAAGCCAGCGGTGCTAGATCAGTGTAATAAAGAGTCTATAGGGTAGTTGAGTCTGGCGCTATTCTAAGCCCGTGTGTTCTATATCTGTTGAAATGTTCTCTCAGTGTGACAACTGTGGCAAAAATTAAGTTATTAAAATAGAAAAATATAAATATAATTTTTCTTATTATAAGTGCTCAATTTTAGTGGTTGTGTTGCTGCTTTTAGGTTTTGGCAAGTCAGTTCTGGCTTATAGCAGCCCTCTAGACAATCGAATGAAACGCTGCCCTGTAAACACAATGCTCTCGTACTGTGAGCACTGTGTCAGTTCATCTCCTTGATGTCTTCCTCTTCTTCCTGACCCTCTGCCTCTCCCACTGCCATCGAGTTGAGGCGAACTCACAGCAACCCGATTTCTAGAATGGCATCTGTGGGTTTCCAAGACTGTAACTGTTAGAGGCGTAGAAATTCTCAGCTTTTTCCTGCAGAGCGGCTGGTGGTTTCGAACTTAAGAGTTCCTTTGGATGTACATTTCTATCTTGAAAGCACATATTGGCCAAAGAATTTGAAGATCTTTTGCTGCTGTTAAAGAAAACTTACAGAATCTAATGAAAACCCTTTATCAAAATAACCTGAGCATGAATGACTATTCCCTGAGCCCTCTTAACAGTTTATGGCCATTCCCTGAAACAATTGAGAAATTGTTCCAAAATGTATGTGCCACTATGGAACAAATAGATATTGCTGATAGGATGGCAGCCTAAACAAATGTTAGACCCTTTGTCAAAGTTGTGCTAGATTAAAAAATTGAAAAATGATCTTCAATTTTCTTGAAGCTCCACAAGCAAGTACCTGTCCTGTTATTAATACTTCCTGTTGTACTTGAATAGACTCTTCAGGGGAAGTGAAACAACATATTAAACAAATCTAAGAAGTTACATGTCTTTATT
The DNA here is from genome assembly GCF_050624435.1 of Tenrec ecaudatus. NCBI lineage: Eukaryota > Metazoa > Chordata > Mammalia > Afrosoricida > Tenrecidae > Tenrec > Tenrec ecaudatus. The sequence continues at coordinate 177,022,904 of NC_134531.1, read as the reverse complement.
GTATTGTCATATGCCTGATTTACCCACGTATGATATTTTTAGCGAGTTGCCCAGGGGCATTTTTGTGGCCCTCATAATTATTATAAACAGATTTAATTATAACCATTTCTGTTGCTATAGCTACTGCATCATCAAATATTGAATGATGTATATCTTACAGCAGCCTCTTCATCATATCGTATGAAGTATCTTATTTCAGTTTAGCTACTAACAACCAGCTGTTGAACATCCAGTGGTGCTCAGCTATCTAATTATAGTATGTATATGCTGACATGTTTATAGAGACAGACTTCGATTCAACAAGAAAAGACCTTGGGGAAGAACAAATTGCTCATTTATCAATGATCAGAAAATGTGAAAACTAATTCATGCTAAAGATGAAACAGTAGCCCACTTTGGGAGAAAGCTTAGGATGTAGTCAAGGAAGCTTCCTAACTAGATTTATGGTCAAAAGGAAGCCAAAAATAACAGTACCACAAAATAACTCAAAGCTCATGACATGTGGTAGTGTCTATAAGAAGGTGTTGTCATTGTTGTTGTTAGGTGCCATCATGTTGTTCTGACCCGTAGTGATGCTTTGCACAGCAGACTGAAATACTGCACAGTGCTGCGGGATCTTCACAACTGTTCTTATGATTGAGGCCATTGTTTCGGAGATGGTGGAAACCCAGCTCCTTGAGAGGACCTTCCCCTCCTCTCTGCCTTTCTACTTTACCAAACATGATGTCTTTCTCTAGGGACGGCCACTCCTGTGAACGTATCCAAATATGTAACACAGAGTGTCACCATCCTTGCCTCCAAGGAGCACTCTGGTCATACTGCTTCCACACAGATCGGCTTGTCCTTGGAGCAACCCGGGTCACTTTCAATACTCTTCTGCAGCACCACAATACAAATGCATCGATTTCTCTTCAGGCTTCTGTATTCACTGGGAAACTTTCATATGTATATGTATATGACTAACGCTCACCTTAGTCCTCAAAGTGACATCCTTGCTCTTCAATACTTGAAGTATGTCTTGTGCAGTAGATTTACCCATTGCAACTGGTCTTTTGATCTCTTAACTGCTGCTTCCATGAGCGTCGATTGTGGATCCAAGCAAGTTGAAATCTATGGCAACTTCAATCTTTTCTTTTATCATGATTTACCTATTGAACCAGTTGTGAGAATTTTGGTTTTCTTTACAATGAGTTGTAATCCATATTGAAGACTATAATCCTCTGTCTTCATCAGCAAGTGCTTCAAATTCTCCCCCCTTTTAGCAGGCAAAGTTGTGTCACCTGCATGTTACAGGTTGTTAATAATCCTTCTTCCAATCCTAACACCATATTCTTCTCCATGTAAGCCAGATTCTCGGATTATTTTCACAGCATACAGATTGATTAAATGTAATTACAAGATACAATCTTGTCACAAACTTTTCCTGATTTTAAGCCATGCATAGTCCCTCGTTCCATTCCCATAACTGCCTCTTGATCCATTTACAAGTTCTGCAGGATCACAATGAAGTGTTCTGGAATGCCCATTCTTCTCGAGGTTATCCATAGTTTGTTATGATCCCCATAGTCAAATGCCTTTAGATAGCAGATAAACTCAAATAGACATGTCTTTGGCATTCTATGCTTTGAGCAAAGATCTTATAATATCAGCTATTCCTTGTTCTGTGTCCTCTTCTGAATCTGGCCAAGCTTCTGGCAGCTACCTGTCAATGTATTGCTATACCTGTTGTTGGATGATCTTCAGAAACATTTTAATTTCATATGATATCAATGATATTGTTCTCTAATTTGATGATTGGGTTAGGTTATCTTTCTTTGCAATTAGAACAAATATGGATCTTTTCTAGTCGGTTGACCAACTAACTGTATTCCAAATTTCTGGCACAGCTTATGAGTGCTTCCGGTGCTTTAGCAACTCGTTGAAAAATTCCAAATTGTATTCTGTCGATTTCTCCAAGAAACAAACTCACATCCATCAAGTCAGTGCTGACTCCTGGAGACCCGTGTGTGTTTCCTTGGGTGTAACTGATTTCAGGAGCAGCAAGCTCAGTCTTTCCTGCCTGCGGAGTTACATGTTCCATCCCAATGTCCCATGGGATCTTTCAATAGCACAACTGAAGGGTTTGCTCTTTTCTTCAGTTCCTTCATTTTGAATATTCTAGGCATGTCCTTCCCTTTAGTGTTCTAATTCTACATATTTATATAATTAATTATAATATTTTACTCTGTCTTCTTCAGCTAACCTTTGAAAACTTCTGTTCAGCTTTTTTCACTCAATCATTTCATCCATTTTGTTTAGCTACTTGAAGAATAAAAGCAAGTTTCAGAGCCTCTTCTGACATCCACCTTGAGCTTTACTCTCTTTCCTGTCTTTGTAATGACCTTTTGCTTCTTCGTTAGTCATATTCTTGATGTCCTCATCAAGTTTTCAATCACTAGTGTTCAAAGCATCAAAGCTGTTCTTCAGATATACTCAAAATTCAAGTGAGAGAGAGTCAAGGCCATATTTTGGTTGTTGTAGTAGTCTTCAATTTTTTTCACTAGTTTTGTGGTTGGTGCATACATTGGAATAATGGTTTTATTGATTGGATGTCCTTGAGGTGGTTAGGTATAATTGTATCACAGACATCTTGTACTTCATGATGGATTTAACAATGTACTTTTGTCAATGAATGCCAGGCCATTCCTCTTAATTGCGTTATTCCTGACATAGTAAATCATATGATTTTCTTATTTAAAATTCCCAATTCCAGTCCATCTCCTTAATGTCTAAGATGTTGACCTTTATGATTTCCCTTTCTTTTTTGATGACTTCCAATTATCTTAGATTCATTCTTTGCACATTACAAATGTTAAACTTTAGTTGTTGATTTTTGCATGAGTCATGCCTATTAGCAAGTGAAGACTCAGGAGACTCCACTCCCACAGACTTTATCCCACTCACATCACCAGGGTTGACTCCACACTGGGGAATCAGCTCCTTCTCAGGCACATTTTGAATGTGCTCAGACCTGTGGGGGTCCATCCTCTCGCACTATCTCCAACAATGTTCTGCTTCCATTCATCAGGCCCGTAGTAGCCAACATGTTATCAAGCTGTGCATAATTTTCCAGCGACTTCTTCCAAAGTGGGGAGCCAAGTATGTTCTTAGTTTGGACGCTCTGATATAGCTGTTGACTTTGGGTGAACTGTTTGGCATTTGAAATATCAGTGACATAGATTCCAGTTTCACAGCAACACACCACAGTATCACACATTGACAGGCAACTGACATACTATGTCATGAGATCAAATTTCCTTTTGACTCTAACGTAACTTCTACATCATTAATGCAGACTGTCATTTCGTACATTTCTCTTGTACACTGAAAAATTTACTTGACAAACAATTCTGCTGAAAGTGAGAATGACATGGAGCATGTATTGACACGGTCCAACGACTAAAACTCTCACAGTGCAGTGACAGAGAGGGTGAAAGAGTTAGCCAACTAGTAATCAAAAGCTAGAAATATAGCATAACCCTAACTTTGCTGGAGGTTAGAAAATTTTGCTAGAAGACACACATTAAATAATTCACTGCCCTTTCACCTTAATGGCTAGAGAACAGATATATCGGCCTTGGAAACATGTAGGTACAAGCAGAATGTTCTTAGGCTGCAAGGCTAATGAGACATGGTCTTCTTAACTTGGGGCATGTTGTCAGGAGAGGTTTAAGACACTCAACAAGCTGTACTGACAAAATGGCTACAGTAAGCAGTGCATCTGATGGTGGCACAGACCGGTCAGCATTTCATTCTGTCAAGCATGGGTCTTTAAGAGTCAAAATTATCTTCATAGCACCCAACAACAAATATGAATTTGCCTTCTTAAGTATTTTGTGTGCTTAAAATGTACCATGTTAGGGCATTTCAATTTAGGTAACTCACAGAATATATTCTTACTCCAGATAGATATCAGACTTATGTGTGTCCTCCTGGGAGGGTGTCAAGGACCCAATAGAGTTAGGTTGTAGTTGATTTTGTGAGTGTACCTAGTTTAATGATTACCATGTAAGCTGAACGTTAGACACGTGGTTTCTATCCAGGGAGATGCAGTCTCACTCATTGATGTGATCATTACCTAAATGGTAACCTAGCATGAATTCTCACTGGGGTCCTTGTCTTTTTTATTTAACAGTCTTGGCTTTGTCTCCTCCTTGGATCACTTAGATAGAATTATCTGGACTTTGTCATATCCAATTTGTACATTGTCTTGTCTCTCAGTAAACCCTCTGTAGTTTTTATTTGATCAATGACTCATACTTGTGCTCCAAGACTCCTTGAGGCAAAGGTGACTACAAACTAAGCATAGCCCTGTCTCCATGACACTTAAAGTGTAATGGAGGAAATCAAGCAAATCATCCAGAAGTGATCAAACTGTGTAACTAGAAATAAAAATAAGACATGAACAGTGCAATTTCACTAAAGAAGAAACATGACAATCCTGGTCATCGGCTCTTCAAGTCTCCACACCTGAAGGACTAACCTAGGAGGAGGATAGAGTAATTTCCCTTTTAAACAGGAAGACATATTACCATTGAGAAGCAAAGGAAACTTTAAATCCCAGTGGATAAGCTAACTAATTGTGAAGGATAAAGTTGGACATGTAAAAAACTCAAATTCGATAGCACATACTAAACCATTTTCTGAATACCTCAATTAATGTGAACAAAGATCAAATGAATTTCTTGGCAGACATACATCCTGGATATTAATTATTCCTGATTTATTGTCTATGAATGAAACTTGAACATTGCTTTATACTTCTATATATGTTTATTTGGACTATGCAGGACACATTTCACATTTCAACTTAATAGATTTGTGACAATGATTTCTGCTAATGAAGGTATCTCTAAGGACTGATCTGTCATTGTACACACATTAAACTCACAATCTTCTCCTTAAAATTTCCCTTTTTAACAGCAAGAATATAGCAAATGTTATCAATTTCTTTTGAGAAAAATGAATCTGAGAAACAGCATGCCTGACCTGTAACAATCTTGATTCAGAGATATTAAAAAAATTATGTTGTTCAAAATCTAACAGTCCTCATTCTTTATAAGTACTAGTCTTTATGACACAATGTTTTGGAATCTACAGATAACTTTCAGGAGGTAAACAACAAAATTTCATGTCTCTACGGGCGCTCATTTAAAAAATATTCTATTCTTTTTATTTAGTTCTATTTTGCACATTCAAAAGAGACATATAATTCAGACTTTTGTGGGAAAGCACACCAATCAATATCCTTTAACATAGCATGTTGAGTTAAATACCTTCTATATTCAAATACATGTTTTAAATTGTCTACTTAGTATTTTCATCAGAAGATGGCTCATTGTTCTGTTCTCTGTGATGATGGGGCATCTGGATGAAGCATAAGAGAGAAACAACTTGAATAAGCTATTGAATTTCAAAGGAAGAGTCGGAATGGAAGCTATGATTTGAGGCATTTTTCTATGTATCTTTTACAGCCAACTAAATTCTTCTATTGCCAGATATTTACTGACTTTTCATTCTTAGTAGATATTTTTTCATCATATGTTTTTGAGAATATTATATCTGATAAAACTTTTTAATTCACTATCTCCACAAAAGAACACATTCTAGTAATTATTCTTCATCAAACCTGTAATTAACTGATGCAAGTGGTATAATCGTATTTTTACTTCAAATGCACCAAATCTATGAAAATGGCTTATCTAGAAAAGTATAATAACTTTAATTGAAAAATGAATTTTTTAACCCTTTTGCCAAGCTCACATATGCATTTACATAGGATTCGATTGCTAATGGTCATATGTAAGGAATGGATTCAAGATACTCCAATATAACACAGTGTTCTTAACATCGTTAATGAAAACATGCTTAAGAGTTCTGGAAGTAAATTAATTAAGGAAATAAAAAGTTCTCTTCTCTAAAACCTTTTTTTGAATGTAAATACAAAGGAGAAGAGTTCACTGAATGTCAGAAAAGTGGCAACTTTCTTTCTTAACCTTGAAACTTGTGAAAATGTGGAATGCCAGATTCGTGCCATGTTACGGCTCTTGACAGTGTTATGTATCTTTACCACAACACCATCTGTGCTGCTCTACCTGAATAAGGACAATGGAGAAAAATTATGAACCCTTGAAACATTCGTTTTCCCATGAACGCACACAGCTGGTGATAGATGCTGTACATCAATGCCGAAGAGACTTCCTTAGGCCTCAAAGGACAGCACATCACAGTGTCTTTGGCCACTTTCTTTTGCATATTTATATCCTAAAGTGTAACAATTGTGATTTGCAACTGAAACAAAAAATTGAATTGGTATGTAAAGCTTATATAATAGTATATAAGTTTTCATTTGTTTTCTTAAATTTTGTAATAACTCCCACCGGTGTAAGAACAAACACTGAATAAAATCAGAAAAAAAAAGTAGAGCAATAGTAATTGATTCAATTGACTCTGGAATTAATGCAGAATTACTTAGATATATAACTTTATATTCATCTTATGGTATTCTTACTGAATAAATATGGACTTAATCCATGATGATTTAATTGAGGTTTATATAAAATATTATATGCCACCTACCATATAAAAATTACAGTAAACTGAAATTTAATGTATTAAAATAATATAATGTATTGCTGAGTCAAAAATAGGGAATTACCAGTTTCACACATGTTCAAATATAACTAGGCATATTTTATAGCCTATGAAGAAACATATTCTCTTGTTTCTCTGAAAATTTTACAATAGCTATGAAATGGTGTATATCTTATCAAAGAGATGAGTGAATATATAAAATTTTATCTTCAAGACATGCAGGTATATATTTATGTGAGGAAATTAATTCAAGTTTACAAATTATTCAGTATATTACTTTGTGGTTCTACTAAGTATCCTGAAAAAAACTGAATGAAGTTATGAACATAAATTTTATTCATGATATTCTTGCAGTTTTTATTAATATTGCTTTAAGTCAATAAGTATATAGATAGTAAATTAAGAAGAGCACTGGATGAGAAGATAAGCACATAGGAGGGAAGAAAGGTGAGAACAGCATTCAGCATGGTGATCATATTAATATAAACAGAACATTTAGGTGTGTCATGACTCAAGTTTGTTAAAATGAATTTAGGCATTAACAAATAATTAGGTGAGTAACGAATTAGGTAAACAGCCTATTCCAACTGGTCAAAATTGACCGCAAAACAGTGCTAGAAGCATTTGAATGTTTTCTCTCAACCATCAAAAGTTACCGACATTGTCTGGAGGTGAAACAATTGTGTCTTGCAAACACTGAATGTTGTTCACTCCCCTTAAATGATTTCACAACCCTCTTTTCCTCCCTGAACCCAGAGTTTGGACACAGTGATTATGCTCATTTTATTATAATCCACCTTTTTACAGCTCTTTTGAAGTCAAGGGTGCTAGTTTAAAATTTTTAGGCAAGTAACAGCTTTAGTTCATTTAAACGGCCTAATATTTTACCCCCAAATCATACTACTCTGCTTTCTAAAGTATAAGCCTATGCTTCGAAATATCTTTTTTTCAGCTCTGTCAAAAATTTACTATAAATAGTTTAACTTACAGAAGAGTTGCAAAACTAGTACAGAGTCCTTGTAAACCCTTCACCCAGCTGATCCTTATGTTGCCATCTCACATAACCTTTAAATTTCTCACAATTAAGGAAATCATGTTGACCTTATCTTATGGGCCCTAAGCCCTAAAAGCCCATCTACTGCTACTGAGTTGATTCGTTTTTTTTTTAATCATTTTATTGGGGCTCATACAACTGTTTTCACAAGCCACACATACGTCAATTGTGTAAAGTACACTTATACATTCGTTGCCCTCATCATTCTCAAAACATTCATTTTACGCTTGGGCTCCTGGAATTGGCTCCTCAATTTCCTCCCCCACCCTCTTTCTTTGCTCCTCCCTCCCTCAAGAACCCATGATAATTTATAAATTATTATTTTGTCATATCTTACATTGTCCAACGTCTCCCTTCGCTCACTTTTCTGTTGTCCATCCCAAAGGAAGGACATTATATGTAGATCCTTGTAATCGGTTCCCCCTTTCGAAACCCCCACTTCCCTCCTCCTTCCTAGTATTACCACTCTCTTTCCTAAGCTTGAAAATTTTCCTTTTAAAAAATCTGGTAACATTTCAATAATCTGATGAAAGTAAATTATATAATTTATACCCCAAGAGGCTCATTTACCAATAATCAGAGAAACTTGAAACGAAGTGAGTACCCCAGGACAGTGCACAAGCCACGGGCATGATGCTAAGAGTAGAAGCTGCCATTGGTTACCCACTAAGTGTGCTTTGGGCAATGTAGTAAGATGTTTGTATGCATTAATTCTACCTTTGATGATTATTTTTAAATATGTGAACTACAATATGCCAATATTATAGATGAGGAAACAGATTTTAAAAAATTTTCCCTGAAGTTACAGTGTAGTAAGTGACAGATCAGCATTCAAACAGATTTCTGGGCCCAAATATTCAACCATTTCTAGAGTTAGCATATGAGCAAGAACCAATGGTAACCAAGGAAGAAGCCCAAGCTACAGTGAAGCCATTGGACAAAAAGCTCCAGGAAGTGAAGGAATATAAATTGAAACATTTCAACAAACTGATGAAGTACTTGAAGTCTCACTAATCTATGCCAATAAATTTGGAAGATAGCACTTGGCCACCTGATGGGAAGAGATCCAAATATGTACCCATTCCAAAGAATGGTGACCCAACAGAATATACACATTTTGTAACAATATCATTTGCAAGTATGATGTTACTGAAGATTATACAACAATTGTGGGAGTATATTGACAAGGAGATGCCAGTGATTCAGGCTGAAATCAGAACAAGGAGCATAACTGGTGATGTGAGATGAATCTTGACTCAAAGCAGAGAATACCAACAAGAAATGTTTCTATTTGTGTTTTGTTGACTATGCCAAGGCATTCAACTGTGTGAATAATAATTAACTGTGGATAGGCTTGAGAAGAATGGAAATTCCAGAATACTCCCTTGTGTTCATGGGAAACTTGTACATGAATTAAGAGCATTTGTTCCAACCAAAAAGGGCGGCAAATGAATTAAAATCAAGAAAGGTGTTCAAAAGGGTTGTATCCTCTCACATAATTCTTTAATCTGTATTTTGACCAAATCAAGAAACTAGATCATATGAATAAGAATGCAGTATCAAAAACTGGAGGAAGACTTATTAGTAAACTGAGATATAAAGATGACCCAACCTTGCTTGTTAAAATTGAAGAGGACATGAAGCACTTGCTGATGAATAAAAACTTGCAGTCTTCAGTATGGATTACAAATAAATGTAAGGAAGACCAAAATTCTCACAACTGGGCCCATCAGTAACATCATAATAAATAGAGAAAAAATGAAATTGTTAAGAATTTCATCTTGCTCGGATCCATAATCAATACTCACTGAACCAGTCAAGAGATCAAAACCAAACCAACTCAATTCCATTGAGTCAATGCTGGCTGGCTCATAATGACCCCTGGTGAGTTTCAGACCTGCACATGTTTACAGAAGTAGAAAGGCAGTCTTTCTCCAAGGAACTCTTGGAGGTTTGAACTTCCAATCATGAGGATGGCAGCCTGACTTGAAACCACTCCATCACCATAACACCAAGGGCACATCTGATTAGTAAATCTCCAGCAAAACTTCTTTAAACTGTTGAAAAGCAAGAAGGTTATCTTGAGGGCTAAGGTGCTTCTGACCCAAGTGAAAGTATTTTCAATCACCTAATATGCATGTGAAATTGGACATAAAATAGACAGAAGAGGAATAGATGCATTTTAATTAAGGTGATGATGAAGGATATCTAAAGTACCATGGGCTGCAAAGAGAATAAACACATCCGTCTTGGAGGAAGACAGATGTCCATCAGAGTCAAGGATAGAGAGATTCATCCACATACACTGAATAATTTGTCAGGAGAGACCAGTCCACGGACAAGGACATCACGGTTGGTACAGTAGAGGGGCAGCCCAAAAGAAGAAGCCCCTCAACCATCGGGAGTAAAGAAAGTGCTGGAGCATAGCAGAATTGTGAGGATGGCACCAGAACTGGCAGTGTCTCCGTATGCTCTGTGTAAGGTCTCTAGGGGTGGGAACCGACTAGATGAACTCAATCAACATTACATATACACGTGTACAAAAGCACTTAATGATTGAATGCAAACTTTTATATTGCTGTTGTTCTGACTGTCAGGGGCCATAGAATCAGTTCTCACTCACAGTGACTTTCTGTGCAACAGGCAAGAAAATTCTGGCTTCTGTGCCATCCTCGCAATTGTTCTAATGAACCCCACTGATGCAGCCAATATGCCAGTCCAGTTTCCTGAAGGTCTTCCTCTCTTTCACTGCCCCTTGAATTCACCAAGCAGGATGCCCTTCTCTAGGGATGCATCTTTTTTGACAACGTGTCCAAGGGATGTGAAATGAAGTCTCATCAAACTTGCCTCTAAGGAACAGTCTGTACTGCTCCTTAAAAAAAAAAGCCGTCTGTGCTTTTAGCCAACTACTGTATTTTCAATATTCTTCTTCAGCGCCGCAATCCAAATGCATGATTTCCTCTTTGCTCTTCTTTATTCAATATGCAGCTTTCACATGTACATGAGGAAATTGGAAATGCCATGGCTTGGGTTAGGCCAGTTCCAGCTATGGAAGAATCATCCTTGCTTTTTGATACTTCAAAAAGGTAGTTTGCAGTAGATTTACTCAAAGAACTATTCAAGGTACTACTGCTGTAAAGAATCACAATCTGTGGAAATCACAGGGGCAGTTCTCTCCTGAGCTTTAGGGCCATTAGCACTTAGAATCAAGTCTATCACTGCGAAGATATTTTATGAATTATCTATTATCAAGATAGCGCACTTGCATGCAATGGTTCTGTGAATAAGTTTCTTCTGGATTAAATGGATTTTAGTTTAGTTAAGCTTTATCTTCTCTTTGAGTTTGGATCCCTCTGGCTTTTGCTGGAAAACAGTAATAGACTGAATAGATGCAGGAGTTTGATGTAATTTCTGTCCTTATAAAAAGTTATTGCACAGCTTGAATAATTTCTATTTCTACTATTGCTATTATTGTCTATGTGTAATATAATTAAGTTATTAAAATCCTAGACATTTGGTTATGTTTCAATTTCCTACCTATCACTTATTTTTTTCCAAACATGAGAAATTATCATGTTTCAAAATATAAGTAAAGATTCCAGATATTCTTAGAGTGTCTTTTTTTCCCTTTGGAATTTTAGTATTTTTAATAGCTATTGACAGAATATATGGTGTCTGTATATAATATTAACCCAAATATTACTATATAACTATTCAAATCTTTATCCCCTCTTTAGTTTATATTTTAAAATAAATAAATTAATGAGTGAATTATTTAGATGAATTTCATCAGAAAAATATCATTAAAATCATAAAGCAACCCCATATAAAATTATAATTTATATAGTTTTAAAATTATGGAGAACTACTGATTTAGTTTGCAGAAGTTGTAAGGTGTAAAATTAAGTTACTCAAGTTAAACAGTGAAAATAGAGAGATAAAGTAGAGTATTAATATATGAACACTTAGCATTATAGTTTAGGATGGTGAATTCCATGCTTTACTTTCATATTTAGTTTAATGATTACATTTTTAATGCCATTTCTGATTTTAAATGGATTATCTTCTTTGGAACATCTTCTGTATTTCCATTTGTAATCGGAATTGTTATATGTAATTTTTTTTAACAAAATGAATATCGAATACCAGCATTTCTTGTGGTCCTATATGACAAAGGTTGTTCATGGAGGCAGTTAGCCAAACATTCCATATGTGTGTTTGCAATATCTTTTCTCTTCTTCATCAATTCTATGACCAGTAGCACACTAAATGATTCTGTGTCATTGAAACCATGTGCATTTTCAATGTATAACTCTGTTCTACATCAGATTTTTGTTTTAATAAGAATTGCCCAAGCCTTACCTCTGAGATACATCTGAGTAAACTCCAACCTCTAATCTTCCACAGCCAATTAGTGGCTGTGGTATTTACATGATCAGTTGTCACTATGAGACTTAAGAGAAGAGTTTAGCCTGTCAATCAGGTTGCAGCTTGATGACCACATTTGGAGGTGCTAAGGTAGATGAATAGCTTGCTGGAGGCAGGACACAAGCTCACTCCCTGTGAGATGTTACTGAAGATGAGCCTGATGGAGCTATGTTGATGACTGTAGAGCTTCGGAGCTAGGAGTCACATGGAGCTGAGATGTTTACACTGCCACTGGATACACAAGACCTTCCACCCACTGACCTGTGATCTTCCTGCATTTGGCATCATTGCCTATGTTTCGTGAGTCTGAAGAGGACTTTATAGAGTGGTATCAGACATATGGGCTGGCTAATATCAGACTTAGATATATAAGTCTTAGTTAGAAATAAATCGCTCTCTTTCCTGCCCTCCTCTCCTCCCCCATTCCCATGTAGACCACCAAAAGGAGCGGAGGGGAGCATACTATAATGAAATGTGTCTGACTTCTTTGTTTCACTCTCTCTCCTAGCTCTATTATTCTCTATGACTTTATTATAATTTTATATATCATAACAGTACAATTGCAGTTAACAAAAACTGTGATTAGTTGTGGGGGGTTGGTTTCCCCCATATGCCTCTACCACTTTATTATAGCCACATGCAGTAGACAGGTGAATCTTTCTACCAAGCACCATTGGGAATATATTGTAAAGATAAGAACCTTTTAATCTGAATGCATTGTCGAGATTAATGTGATGTTTGAGATCATGGTAGAATCTATAACCTAAGGTATTTTAAAAGTTTTTATTTTATGCACGGGAACTAGTTAAATCTCTCCTGCCAATAATAATAATAACTTTTAAATGGCACCAGGAAAATATGGTGATTCCATTGATTAGCATTGCCTGTTACAGACATGGGAAGGAGATATAATAGCAAACAAGCATATATAAAAATATGGTTCTCTACTCAGGTTGCTCTCCAATGTGCTTGCCAAATATTATTCTCTCATATCTCTAACTTGAAAAACACATGTATTCCTAAAGGAATCAAGGATATGCAAAAAATTCAAATGCAAGCTTATTTGATGTCTCTTCTGTGGTCTTTAAAAACAATAACAATATAAAACTGATATTCAATGCTATAATATATCCTTGATTAGTGTATTTGAAGAGCAGCATTTTTCTTCTGATACAAAGTCATGGACTGAGCTAATAGTGTGGATCTTGAATCTGTCATCAAGGGAATTAATTAAGTAGCTGTGGAAAAGTTGAACAAGTTCATAAAATTGTGTAATTTTGAATATAATTATATACCATAAAGTCATAAGAACCACTTTAAGAAGTAATTGAGAAAAATGTGCAAAATTTTACCAATGAAATTAATGGTCTGATTTAAATAAATGAAAACAAAGGAATACTTTTCTAGGCATAGATCAGTAAATTAAAAAAAATGTGGTGTATAGTACTGGCCAGATATTTTTACATGTGGAAGTTTTAAACTTCATTTTATTAATCTGTAAATGTAAAATGGTGGAAAATTTGTGTACGTATTGAAAACAATTTAAAAAGAAATCTTTATGTGCAAATAAATATAAAACTATATTATCTCTATATTCCTCCTTTTTCCCCTCTTTTTTATTTCTGGCTATCATTAAGGGAAATCTCAAAGATTTCTCTTTGTTGACATTTGAATTCTCTTCAACCTAGGTGAAATGCCAACTCTTTTCTGTCCAAAGTCCCTAAGAAGTATAAATAGTTAAAATTCTTGACTGTTTAATTAGAAGTGCTTCTATCTACCCAGAGAAACCTTAGAAGAAAGCCTTAGAAAAATATCAGCTAATTGAAAACCCTATGGAGAAAAAAATGCCTTTTAACATATATGGAGTCATAATAAGTTAACGTAAGAGTTAACTTAAAGGCAACTGGTTCTAATAGGAAGTCACTGTTAAGTCTTAGTGGTTTATTTCTAGAATACATTTATTAAATGTGTGTCTGTCTCAACTCAAATGGTAAACCTAATTCAACCCTGAATTTCCCATTTCCTGTAAGTGCTTAGCACAAGTAGCAAGTATTCTTCAATTTTGTAGTATAAAGATACTTGATTTTTACACTCAAGTTTTACATGGGTAGTCTATTCTGGAGACTGCTCTGTGTGCCAGAAGAATTTTGCAGAGGTTTATTGTGCTGTTGTTGGGTGGAGTATTCTCTATACATCTATGGGGGCAAATTGTGTTTAGTTCTGTATTTTTGTTGAGTTTCTTTCTAGTTATGTTATTCATCAAAAGTAGTGTATTAAAATATATCATAGTAGAGTTGTCTATTTCTCTCTTAAATTATTTTTAGGTTGATTTAGATAAATGAGGTTCTTTCATTGATTGAATAGATATTTATTATGGGTATAGATTCTTATTTGTTTGACCCATTTATTATAATGTAATATCCTTCCTAGTCTTTTATGCTAGGTGTTTAACCTTAAAAGCCATTTTATTAGAAATTAATATTGTCACCCTACTTTTTAAAATTAATAAATATTTTTATTGGGGCTCATACAGCTCTTATCACAATCCGTACATACATCAATTGAGCAAAGCACCCTTATACATTCGTTGCACTCGTCATTCTCATAATTCACCTTCCACTTGGGTTCCTGGAATCAGCTCGGTTTCCCTTTTTCCCCCTCCCCCTCCCTCTCCGGTCCCCCCTTCCCCCTCGTCCCTTGATATTTATAAATAATTATTATATCTTATCTTACACTCCCCAGCGTCTCCCCTCACTTACCTCCCCATTGCCCATCTCCAAGAGAGGAGGTTACACATAGATCTCCAAGATCAGTTCTCCCTTTCTACACCCCTTTCCATCCTGGTGTAGCCACTCCTACCGCGGGTGTTGAGGGGTTCATCTGTCCTAGATTCCCTGTGTTTCCAGATCCCTACTGCACCGCTGCACATCCTCTTGTATAATCAGGTTCCCAAGGTAGAATTGGGGTCATGATAATTGGGAGGGGAGGAAATGTTTCGGAACTACAAGAAGATTTTGAGTTTCCTTGTTGCTTCACCCTACTTTTTTATTGCTTTTTGAAGGGTATTTTTCTTCCTTTCTTTGATTTTTAGACCACTTTTTATCTTTGTGTCTAATGTTTGGTCATTGTTATTGTGCTTTGCTTTGTCTCCTTGAACTATCCTTAAAATATTTTGATCATTTCTTCCTTTAACTTTAGCTGTTCTATCTTCAAGAGCAAGGTCAAAGTCTGCTCTGACAGCTACTTAGTCTATTCTTTCTTACCTTTCTCTTAAACTACACTTTGGTTACTTTTTGTATGATGTATTTGATGCTGTACCACAACTTGGTCTCTTCTTTGGTCATTAGTGTTAAATGGGTCAAATCTATTCTTGACTTGATTTCTAGGTTTAAGTGGAATATTCTCAATGTTATATTTTTACTCTGATGGGCTTTTAAATTTTTCTTCAGCTTTAGCTTGAGCTTGCAATATGAACAATTGAAGTCATGTTCCACAGTCTGTCACTGTCCTTATTCTGTCTAATGAGACTACATTTTTCTAGATTCTGTTTCCACAGATGTATTTGATTTATTTCTGAGCATTTCATCTAGCAAGGTTAAGTGTACAGTAACTGTTTCTGTTGTTTAAAAAGTATTTTCCAAGAAAAATTGGTCTTGCAAAGTTCTATCATGTGATCTATAAAGTATTTTCTGTCTCGCAGGCTCAATTTTTCATCTTGATCCTTCCTCTTTGTTATCATTAACATTTCAAACATCAGTGATTATCAATGTATCTTAATAGCATGTTTTTATCAATTTGAGAGAGTAGAAGTTGAAAAAAATTTCAGTAATCTCTTCTTTGGCATTAGTGACTGGTGCAGGTATTTTAATATATAGCTTTATCAACTGGTCTTCCTAATACATGTATAGATATTTGTATCACTGACAACTTGGTATTTCAAAATAGATCTTATATAGGTTCACTTTAACAATACATGTGATGTGATTCTTATGCATTTTATCATTACCAAGATAGAAGAACATTTGATTGTATGATTCATAATGGAAAATACCAGTTCATTTCATCAATCTAATGCCTGGAATATTGACTTTCAGGTGTTCTGTTTTATCTAAATTAAATGGAATGGGTAAACACTTATGTAGTTCTAAACAAGTCCTTCTACACTCAAACTCCTTATCTTTCAGTTAGCACTCAAGCACCATAACTCGTTCTGTCACTGGGAACACCTACATAACAACCTGCTGCTATTGAGTCAATTCTGACTCATGGGGATCCAATAGGGGAGAGGAGAACTGGATCTCTGAAACAGTAGGATATTATCTATTTGACTACTAACTGCAAGGTCTGCAGTTCAAACCATCAGCCACGCCACAGGTAAAAGACAAAGATTTCTGTTCTGCTAACGAATTGCAGCTTTGGAAACCTGAAGGGGTAGCACTGTGCTGTCCATGTCAGCTCCTTCGGAGTCAAAACTGACAAGTGCAGAAAGTTTGGTGATTTGGTCTCACATTAAACCTGATGCTCATATGAAAACAAATTATTCACTAAAGCAGTTCTCGATGCTCTAGTCTTCTGTCTACACATTCCTCAATATTCTCTAACCTTTAATATCATATTTATTTTATCATACATATTCTATCAATCATACACTGCACTAAAACAGGGATCAGTAAATTTACAAATTACCTCATATTTATACATCCAGTTCCTTCTACATTTAAACCAGATTCCCCTTGAGCAACTCTTTTACTTTATCACCTTTGTTTTTAAATATTTCAAAGAATCATGGCTATTTTGTGGCTCACTGTCCTTTATTTCTTCCTTATCTCTTCATTCTGATTCCCTTCTTTTTAAAATGGTCTGTTTTATTGAAGTTGGCCTCCAATCTGAGTCCTTGACATGTAATTTTTACTGAATTTGTTTTCATATATTTTCTTTTTATCATTACTGATATTTGTTTACTTTCTCTTAAGTGCTCATTTTTGTATGTCTTCAGTGACTTTGATTTTAATGTCTTCAGTAGGTTTTTGCATCTCATGAAGCATGCACCATTTAAAATAGTTTTTGAGTTCGTCTATTATATTAGAATTTCCTGAGGCAAAGAACACTTCTCAATCTAGAGTTTATGTCCTCCAGTGAAAAATGCATAATCCCTTACACATGCTTAATAATTTGTTTTAGGAAATATTTGTATACTTTCAAAAACGTAGACCAGCCCTTTTCCAGAAGTAGATGCTTACATTTCCCATATTTTTCAAGATGGATATGATTGTGAAACTATTTTTTTGAAAACTATACAATGGGTTTAAAGCTGAGCCAAAATATACTGCAATGAATCAACTTTAAAAAAGAAAGCAAAAGAAAACAAAATCTTTTCCTTGAAATGGATTCGATATCACAGAGATCCTGTAGGATAGAACAAATGGCCCATAACATTTCCTTTGGTGGCATCTTCTCCTAATCAGATGCCATGTCTTTCCTGCATGGATTGGCTGGTGGGCTGACACTGCCCATCTTTTGGTTAACTTTCCAGTGTTTCATAATTGTGCCACCTGGGCTTTTTTGAAAAAAAAAAAAAAAACACAACAAAAACAAATGTCCTTCACATCAGGTAACAAATTCAAGGGGGAGGGGACTTTATAATGAAAATGAGGTGAAAATGGTTATAATATATATGTTTTAAATATTGGATAACTTTTAAAAAGGAAGTAAACTTTTATTCTTATGAGCTTAGTAATCAAGGCTCATCAGCCAACAGTAATTGTACTACCCTTCCAAATTCATCAAGCACCAAACATTGATGTAGATGATATATTTTTGATTTTTGTTGACCTTGGGTAATGTCTTTGGAATTTTCCCATTTGATTTTGTCAAACATGAATAATCATAATCATAATTGAACAGTCCTTAATATTGGTCGTAGTAAATGCACTTCATGTCAGTTCATATTTCAAATGGTAGAATTTGTAAAACAGATGTTCTTACTTATCCCTGAATTATTCAAAAAAATGCAATGACACTTTTTAATGGAATTTCAGTGTATTAATAAAAATGAGAAGAAAGTAGCTATTTTTTCCTGTGTCTTTTCAAATTCATATAATTGAAACACAATCGTTGATTTATTTGAAAATCCTTTATCATTCTTGTCCTCATCTTCCTCCAAAACTCACCAATCAATTTGAAGGATAAGAAAAATATTGCCAATTTTTGAAAGTGTAGATCAGTAAGTGGGATGATCAAAAACTTATGATATATCAATATATGAAAATTTAAATGGCTTATTCTTAGTGCAGCACTTTATTTGACAGGCTGCTCAGAGTCAAGCATTTATCTGTTGCCATACAAGGATTAGACATAGCATTCAATCTCAATATATTGTTTCAAATAATGTGCTATTTACTTTATATTATTCTGTTTAATTCTTATATTGAACTTTTGTCTTAGGATTTACTGTAGCTTCTATCTTATAAAAAATAGAAGGTGAGATTTAAAGAGTATGAATAATTTGCCTGATGTCAGAAACCTAGCAAATGGAAGAGAGGTGACTTCCATCTGACTCCAAATTCTAAGTATTCACTATTTACCTATTAGCTTCCTAAAATAATACAATTAATGTTTTCTTAGAAGCAAATCCCCATGAATAATTTGATGCCTAAACACTCTACCTAGAGATAATTCAATCATATGGTTCATTGATGTCTTTTACAATTAATTGCCAACATTTTTGGGGAAATGTAACTGGCCTTGTTTGCTCCTGTTTGTTTTTCCAAAGTGAAGAATCCCTAAGTCTGATTAGGATCTTTCCCTGCCGGTCCTGTATCATAAAAGGCAGTTGTTTTTATGTGCTATCTATCCAATTCCCATTCAAAAGGACCCTACGTACAATAGACCGAACAATGGCCAGGTGCTGTGACCTTCTCACAATCCTAGCTATGTGTGAAATCATTGTTGCACCCACTGTGTCAATCCACCTCACTGATGACTTCCTTCTTTTTGTTTACCCTCAAATTTACTATTTTTAAAATTTACACATGAGCAATGAGAGCCTGTGATAAAATAATAAAGAATTACACAAACATCTTCACACTGGAATTCATCAAACATGCAATAAAATGCATTGATAATTACTGGTGATTGAAAAAAATAAATTTGAAATAAAAAAGGATAAGTAATTGGAAAGTGTGACCTTGTTGATAGAAACCAGGCTTTAGATAGTGTGATAGATTTTTACAAGACCAAGGACATCTTATCAGCTAATGCAAAGCCACATTCCACTGTGGAACAGATCGTTAATTGTTCATATCCAAATCAAGCTAGCAGCTGAAGAAAATCAAACAAGACCAGACTTTGAGTACATCCCACCCATCTCAAGAGAAGATTCGATGTATTGAACACGTGTTGGCAAACTAGATGAACTGAGAAGTCACATTAATAGCACCATACATGAAGAGAGTATTAGAGGCTTAAAATGATAGGAGAAAAGAGACTTAAATGGTTGTGAGAAGAGACTCAGAAACTTGCTCTTGAAAGTCTAGTACTTATTGTAATTAGAAGAAATGGTGACCTAAAAGAGCCAAACAGAAAATTTCAAAGGGCATCTTTAGAAGACAAACTAAAGCATTATAATAAAATGTGTAGTGATCCGAAGTTAGAAGATCAAAGAGAAACATATACAAAGCCCATTTCAAGCTGTAGGAAATAAAAAAATTAAAAAATCAAGTTGCAATATTGAAGGATTCTATGGGCAAAATATTGAGTGATGGAGGAAGCATCAAAATGCAGAAGGAGAAGGAGGAGGAGGAGGAGGAGAACAAATAGGAGAAAAGAAGAAACAGAAAGGTGAGTGAACGAGTGAGCGAGAGAGAAATATACAGTCACCTTACAAAAAAATTGATTGACAGTCAAATATTCCAAGAGGTATCATAAATTCAAGACTTATCTGATTGAAGGGAAAAGTCTGCACTGCATTGGAGCCAGTCTGTAGAATACTGATTGAAGTGCTCAACCAGATCCACCACTGGAAGTACTCACAGTCTCTGTAAAGAATTTGAAATCAGCTACCGAACCAACCAATGGGGTTGAATGTAAATTGGGGACCCAACAGACAGAATATGGAAAGTATGGAACAATACCCTTAATATTGTATGCAAGTAAAATATGCTGAAGAAAATTTTAAAATAGTTGTAGCAGTACATCAACAGGGAGTTGCCCCAAAATGCAAGCTATTTAAGGGATTCAAAAGTAAAGGTGGCACTTTCAGGATTTACCTGAGCCAAGCCATGGCATTTTTCATTTCCTTATTTGCATGCAAGGGTTGTACAATGAATAAAGAAGGCTGGGGAAAGATCGAATGTTCTGCATTAAAATGTTGAGGAACAAATTAAAAAACACCATGGACTGCCAAAAGAATAAATAAATCTGTCTTGCAAGAAGAGTAATTAAGCAGTTGCTTAGAAAAGAGAATCACAAAACTTTGTTTCATGCACCTGGGACATATTATCAGGAGAAACTCTGGAGAAAGACATCATGCTTGATAAATGTGTTAGACGGGGTTCTCTAGAGAAACAAAACCAGGACACTAATAATTTTGTATATATTTATATAGATAGATAACATAAGAAATAAAGGGTTAACTAATCTATAAAGCAGCACAAATGGCTCAGTACAACTCACTTCCATGAGACAGTTAGTACTGGCAGTCCTTCAAGTCTTGAGGGCCGCAGGGCAGTCCTCCGTGGAGCAATCCAGGCAGCGAACAGCAAGCAGGTCACCAACAGTCAGTCAGATGACAGGGTCTGACAGTCCTCAGCTCAAGAGATGTACCTTCCTGTAGCGTTGTGAAGCAGGTCTTGAAGGAACCTCAAGCAACAGTTACACAGTCCACAGGTAGGTGTCCCACAGATAGTGTAGTTTGCAAATGGAAGCACAGAACAAGCAAGGTAGCCGCACACTGGTCTGATGATCAAAGAGCAAGAGAGAGAGAGGCAAGGCTCACCGAGCCATGTATCTCTCTGCCCTTCAACTGTCTCACATGTGTTCATTGGCCATGTTGGCACAACAAACCCACCTATCACAATAAAACAGAAGGCTGGCAGAAATTAGGAAGAAAATTAGACATAGATTGACACAGTGTCTAAAACAGAGGTCTCGTATATAATGAACTTGAGGATGACACAGGAGTACGTAGTAATTTGTTTTTTAGCACATAGCATCTCGCATCAATTCCTGTTCTAAATTGGTCTCCTTCATCACAAAGGCCCCACACCTGATAGATATGTACAAAGTAATCCTTGCTTCTAAAATGTATTCTGGCTACACTTCTTTCAGGAAAGTTGTGTTTGTTTTGAGAATTATATGGTATACTTGATATTCTTTTCAAACACCATAATTCAACTAAGTGTATCAATCCTCTTTAGTTTTTTAATTTATTCTGTAGCTTTCTTATTCCTACGATGGAAAAGATACAGTACCCGCAATCAAAAAGCACTTGCCTTTTACTTTGGCAAGGATGTATTCAGAAATAAAAATAGGTTACATATAACATGAAGTGTGTGAAGTTCTACATGACAAGTAATTTCAAACTCGAGGCACAAAGTTGTGTAAAAGGTTCATGTGCTACACTACTGATGAGAGATTGAGGCTCAAGTACACCCAGAGTGCCTACGAAGCTTGAGGGTATACTCACACACACAAACACACACACTCAGCCAATGAAGCCCTGGGAAGAACAGTTCTACTCTGACACACATGGGTCTTCAAAAGTTAGCAATGAGTTAAGAGAAAGAGAGCCAGCCACTGCTTCCTCTTATTGAAGCGCGAGCTATCGCGAGCATGGGAAAAGAGCCATTAGGTCTTCTGTAGTTAATAACCTTCCTTCGCCAAACTCCAAGAATAAAAATAACTGTAATGGCATCTGCTCTGGTGTCTGATTTTACTTGATATTTTATGACAAGAATTTTCTTCTTTTCTTTTTTTTTTCACTTTTTGACCTTAGAGAAAAATCAAAACAAAACAAAAAATTTTTACAAGTTCAGCTGCTACTTCGGTATGCTGCAGAACAAGCACAAAGCTGATAAAGGTTTCTAGAAAAATAGCCAAAATACCAATACTTGTGTAACGTTTTTTCTGAATTTGCTAAAAACTCAGGGAGGAAATGGCAAAGGCTCTTGGAAAATTACTGCAGAATCTTGTTTCTGAAACTTAACAAAATAAAATGCCAACATAGAGGCTATTTTATTATTCTACCTAAGGACACCATTCCTAATTCTGCGATGCTACATTTGGAATCATACTTAATTTTAAAGAATTTTGCATCATTTCAAATGTTACTTCTGATTTAGTTACAATAAAACAAAATATTGTTCATAAACTTTTCTTAAATACCCTATGTTAGACTCACATAAAAGAGAATGCAATAAATTCACCAACTACTGTTTCAATTTTGTATAAATTTAATAATGGGAAAATCTAAACGAGTTTCAGATTCTGTCTGTTGTCCTTGCTTGTGAAACTATTGGCAGGAAGAGCTCCTGCTGTTAATAATTTCCCTAAAAGTGGTTGAGTGGACATCGGCATCATAATCAGGCCTGGAAAAAATATGCTACTTTTCTTCTTTTGTAGTGACTTACTCATTGAGCTATGGAGGCTTGTTGAACTTTCACGATGTCCCTCGGGGCTGCAATAGAGGTAATGATACTGTATGTACATATTGCTGACATTCGCTTTCACATCACCCTATGGTTTTAAGAAGGAAAAATATATTGCGTAGAAAAGCAGACAGGTGTTTTAATATTTAATATCATATAGGGAATATATTTTAAAATAGCAAAAAATAAAACAAATTAATTTTGAAATTTATTTTTTAAATAAAATATACTTAGATATACTGTCTTTTTAAAAGTATATTACTTTGCTTTATGTTTTTGTTTAGTAATCATATAATTTTCATACAATGTAAAAGACAGATTTAGTAAAATTTAAATATATGTTTACAATTTTATACTGTGAAACTGTAGATTGCACACCACAGTCTCTGTACTATAATCTCAGCAGATTATTTTAAAAGATAGCCTGGATAAAATGTCTGTACAGTAGATTAGCTATCCACATATATCATGATGGAATATCTATGGACTTGATTATAAATCACTACAAATTTGAATATAGTGACAAATATTGAAAATTTGAAGATATTGTCTTGTGATCTTGATCATGAAGGATCAGAAGCATTTGACCAAAGGAGAAAACATTGCAGGTAGAAAATTAATGAGAATAATTCACGGAAATGAAAAATCCAAACAGCCCATTGAACTGCTTGTATTGGCTTATGTTTTTTAAGATGGAATATATTAGAAATTTAATTAGAAAACATAAAACATAAATCATATTGTATCAGAAACTTTTAAAAAAGTGACAAAAACGGAATGCTTTTCTATATGACTATTCTCTTCCATAAAACTTTTCATTTATTTAGCTGGTACAGATGTTTAAAATTATCTGAGGTTTTGAGAGAACTTAATTTTTTCCCCTAAAATCTGCCTTCAGAAACTGCAATGTGCTGAGACAAAAGCTTGCTTGCTGGACACGAAGCACTTGCTGATGAAGATGCACATTGGCAAGCCTCATCATGGATGACAACTTAATGGCAAGAAGAACAAAAATCCCCACAACTGAAACAATAGCTTGAAACACTAGCTAAGATTCTGATAAATGGAGAAATGATGGACGTTGTCATGAGTTTGTCTTGCTTTGCTCCACAGTGAATTCTCATGGAAACAGTAGTCAAGAGGTCAAAGGACACGTTGCATTGTGTAAATCCGCTACACAAGATCTAGTTAGACTATTGAAAAGCAAGGGGATGGACAACAGAAATGTGGGTGAAGGGAGACATCGGACAGTGCAAGATATGACAAAGTAATAATTTATAAATTATCAAGGGTTCATAAGGGAATAGGGAGCGGGGAGGGAGGAGAAAATGAGGAGCTGATATCAAGGGCTTAAGTAGAAAGCAAATGTTTTGAGAATGATGATGGCAACAAATGTACAAATGTAATCTTGTGTCATGTGCTTGACACATGGATAGATGTATGGATTGTGATAAGAATTGTATGAGCCCCTAATAAAATGACTGGGAAAAAATAAAAGCAAGGATGTTAGTTTGACAACTAAGGTGCACCTAATTGACAAGCCTTTATATTATCTTTTTCATTTCTTTTTTAATTAGATTAATTTTATTTATAATATTTATTTATAATCAAGGTATCATAGACAAGATTTCAGGAATCAACTAGACTGTAGCTGGACACCTCTAGATCTCACCCATCAGCTTCCTGAACTGTTCCTTTTTCAGCAACATAGCGACTACCCACAAGCTTTCAGATATCATTGTTTATTACTTTTGTGGCTTGCTGAATTAAAGCAGCTGCATTGGAAACAAGCTCAATATTGTTTCTTTAAGAATAAACTTATATTTCTGGGCTGGAGAAACAGAACAAGAAGCATCCGTCTTCATGTGAACCCTCCTGATTATTTTTCACCCCAGAAGTTATGGAATTGAACACAAAGCCCATTCTCCCGTATCACTGTGTTGTTGGGGAAATGGGCATATACAGACTTCATCTTGGATCTGAAGCCAAGTGGAGCACCTTGATCATGTTCTATACATGACTACAGGTAGTGCGGACTGTAGCCAGTCCTTTCTACTTCCCACCATTTGCCAATGTGAAGCCTCTTCCTTTTCTTTCCAAGGAGACTGAGTACTATATTGATGTGCTTGAAGTCCCTCTGCAGGGGTCCTCTGGGGCCTTCACAATAACTGTATGCCCCTTAAGTTTACAGTCTGTTTGCCAAAGAATGGTCTTCATTCTTGCAATAGATGCAGCAAAGAGAGCAGCCGTTCTATTTTCCATTGCCTCATAGACATGTGTAAGTTGGAAATTGAATCAGGAAGATCTAAGAACAATCCATGAATTTGATGCTAGTTATGAATATTGAAAAATACTGTGGGCTGCTATAAGGACAAACATGTCTTGGAAGAAGGAAGGCCCTATGTGCCTTACAGGCATGAATGCAAGATTGTCTTACATTCCTTGGATATGTGGTTAGGAGAGACCGGTGGATGGAGAAGGACATCGTGCTTGGTAAAGAAGTAGGGCAGAGAAAGAGAAGTAGACCTTCCCCTTGATGGACTGACACAATGGCTGCAGCCATAGGCTCCTGTGTAGGAGGAATTGTGAGGATGGCCCCGGACTGGGCAGTGTCTCCCTCCGTTCTTCATAGTGTGACCATGTGTCAGAACTGACTCCTTGACACCTAACAACAACTATTTTAAGAAAATTAGAAAACTCAGAATACTGGAAACTTTCAAATGGTAACATGATGTTCATTGCAAATTAACTCAATCCAGAAATATGTTTTGGATTGTTGCCTTGTCAGGAATGGGCTATTTTGGTGCTTTTTATTAATTCTGTTGATAAACTAACTACAACAGGTGACATTTTCATGCCCTTAGGCTGCCCATTAGCCAAATGAAGGGACATCTGGAAAGGGATTCTGTTCTTTGAAAAATGTGACAGAGCGGATGGCTTTTTAACTGCTCGCAATCTATTGCTGCTAAACACTGGGAATTAGAGAGGATCCTTAGAATTGAGAAGTTAGTCAAGTACTTAGAACCGAAGTTTAAAAAGTGCTTTCAAACACATGTGCACACAATTCAGATTTAAGAAAAAAGTATTGCCTTATACTTACTATTTTTAAAGGTGCCTATCAACAGTACAGTGAAAATGTAAGTTATTCTTCATGACTACAATGTACCATATGATATGAGCAATTTTATATGGTTTATAAATATAAACAGTAAAATATATGAGATAGACTTTGTAAAATTCAACCTTAGATATATTCATTAGTTTGCAATTTATTGTCAATTTCCAGACAGTACTATGTTATGAAATGGTTATCAGAAGAAGTGGAAGAACATGGCATCGATGGCTGTGTCTTGGCAGTTCACTGAGAATGTTTTCATGATCAAAATGTAAAGGGCTTCTAAGAACACCATGATAGAAGGACTTTGAGTAGCTTTTCCCAGCCTAGTCTTCATTTTGTAGATAAGAATTCTGTGGTCCACAGAGTTGAGTAACTTTACAGAGTTGAATAACTTTACAGAGTTATTGAGTTGCAAGAATTGCAATGTCTTCTAAAGAGAAATCATACAGAGTTGGCATTCCTACCACATCGGGTCTCTCTTTGGTTCCCGACTCTGGAGGTATTTCTTTGCTTACTTAAAAAAATACAAAAACAAAAGCAAACCCAATGATATTGAGTCAATTCTGACAGATATGTACTCTATAAAACAGGGTAGAACTGCCCGAGAGTGCCTGAAACTAACTCCTGTCTTTCTCTTGAAAAGTCACTAGTGGTTTCAAAGAGCTGACCTTGCTGGGGTTAGCAGCCAAATGCATAACCACTACTCAATGGGATCTTAAATTCAATTAGAAACAAGGCATCTATCTAGATTAAATAGAGATTAAACAGTAAATAAATATTGGACGTATAGCAACAAATTTTCCAGTTCACTGCAATAGAGTAGATTCTGACTCACAGTGACTCTATTGGGCAGGGCAGAATTACCACTGTGGGTTTCCAAAAATATAACTCTTTACAGGATTAGAAAGTCTCATCTTTCTTCTGAGGGATGGCTGTTGGTTTAGAACTGCTGAACTTGAAGTCAGCACACCAACCCACAAATTTCTGTTGTCTTTTTTTTTAAATCCCTCATAGCTGATTTTTACCATAATGAATTATTCATAATTATTTATTGAAATTACTCTCATGTTGGAGTACAATAATTTTTTTTTCTTAGAAATAACTTTCACACTTAAAATCTAAAAGCATCTCATGGACCTTTTATTGAAAACCATGCTCTTTGGGATAATTATGTGGACCTTAATTCCTATTGAATATAGCAACCAAATTTACAACACTCCTCACAGTGGTGCCTCAGATCTCTTACAAAAGTAGATTGGAAACTGTCACTTGAACTCCTAAATATTATCAAAGACTTCTCTAGAAGTGATACGGGCAAAAATAATCCTTATATATAATTGCTTCCCTGGTTCTTCACAGCCTGCCCATTTTTCCTATCTAATTTCCACCATGTTGTTCTCTCTGCCCGGACTGCTCTTCCTTGCTGTATTGGCGGAGGTCACATAATCAAATTGCAGCACAATAGACTCCTCTTACAGAAACATCTCTAAACATCAAATATAGAGCCCATGAACCTTGTAGCTAAATAGGACTTATCATAGCCACAATTTTACATTCACACATACAGTATGATAATTATGGTTCTCTATCAGTACAAGAATGATCCCTGTCCTCAGGGAATTTGCAGTCTGTATTCTCTCCATTAGTGTCAGGGAAAAATTAAACACATACTAGTGGAGTAGATGATTTAATTTTATGCTCAAACCCCCTGTCCCTCTCACTATATTGTCATTGTATAAATTAGGAAACTGAAGTTTAGAGACTAAGAATTACATATGGCATCAAAATATATGTACATGGACTTTAAGCTCTGATGTTTTTACTATATTGTGGGGAGGTTGTTTTCATCCCATGCTTACCTTTTAAACAGTCACATCACTCATTTTTCCCTCTTCTGAACTAATGTCTCACTATATTGATTTTTATATTCCCACGAGGGTTAAGTACTTAGAATAATTCTTATTCGATACTTTCTAAAATCATAGTCCTTCCCCCCTTCTCTTTAAAAATAATGGTAAAGATTATCTTTATACTTGTTCTTCGCTTTCCATTCAAGTACTACAGACGTTCCTGCCTAGCATTTGGACATAGGTGTCTGAATAATTTATATAAATTTAACGTTAAACACTCACTTCAGTGACTGTCAGATTAAATAATTACCTGTAATATTGTCATGTTTTCCAGCTTCCGAATCATTTTGCTACCAGCCTAACATTATTTTATGTCTGCCTCTGGATGGATAGACTAGACAAGATGGAGCACATTAGACGAGGATGTTCTGAAAGCAGGCTTATTGATGGGGAAGCTTTTTAAGGAGTTCCAAAAGAGAAAGGAACGTAATGAGCTTTGTCATGCCACCAGAAACAAAGTGGGTTCAGCTCTTAAAGAATTGTTTAGAACAGCATGGCAAGCAGTACAATCAAATTATTTTGTCTGCTTGTCTAACATGAAGGCAACATTATCAACTGACATCCTGCGGCTCAGAGATAAGACTCAGGAGAAAGGCTTGGGAGAACTGTGTTTATCTTTTAGGAGACAATGATTAGGTAATTTGGATATTTCATATTCAACAAAAACTATTTAAATCAGAAACCATCAGACCTGCACGGATGGGACTTACATTATATTGTGTCCTCTGTCTATTTCCCAAAAAAAACTGATGAGATCCTTTTCATTTTTAAGAAGTACTCTTTAAAATGAAGGAAGTGTGTTAAATGCTTGGATTTACTTTGGAATTAAACCATACAGCTGACATGTATACAAGGGCATCTCCTGGCCTGTTCTGTAACCACAGGGAGAGCGACCATGAAGCAGGACACTTCACTCATTTTTCCACAGTATGTTTGATCTGCGTTGCAGCGAAAATGTTGAAAATGATTTCTGGTCCTCACTGATAACACTAATAATGACTTGCAGAAAGCCGTAGAAGGAATCAAAGATCCATCTATGCGGTGGCTCACATGTATCGGAGCCCCTCCAAAGACATTCACTCTTCTATAACCAGGCCCCCAAACACATTTTTTCCTCATTTGACTTCATTTTATTAAATCCATGAAAGGAAGAAAATATGAGATCAAATTGATGGGGGTGGGGGAATGAGATTATAAAGCACAGTGGGCTTATGTTTTGAGTCAAAAATTTACTTTATATACCAAATTTAAAAATGAACTGTATTTTCTAAAGTAATCATCGAAATGGCTTTTCATAGAAAAATGCTTTGTAAATCTTCAAATCAAAATGTAAAATATACAACTGCGAATACTTATGGTGAATAAATCTTAATAAGACCTCATGCTTGATGATATTTCATTATATAGGTAAATAGAAACAGCAGTACACTGTTCTTACTAGTTTTACTGGATGGACTTTGTTCCTCTCTGGCTCAGTCACACCATGAGATGATGTGTATGGATACAAATATGAATGCCAAAGCACAGATGATAGTGAAACTATTTTAATGGATTAAAAAAGCATTAAGCCGATGTCATCTGATCATCATGCAAAAGATACTATACGTTTTCCAGAATTGAGGTTAATTCTCAATTAAGTGTGGACTCCTGGAATTTCTGACAAAAAATTCTAAATATATGCATGTATGAAAGTAATGATGCGGTCCATTAAAGAAACACACACACATTCAGTCTCATTTTTTGATATAATTCTGTGAAGACCCATTTGTCTATTTTAGAACTTTAATTTTTTAAGGAAGAAAGATGAGGCTTTCTACTCTCATGAATGCTTAAACTTTGGGAAACTCACCAGGGGTAATTTTTCCTGTCTTTTATGGTTCTTCATGAGTTGGCATTGATTCCATGATGGTGCAGAAATTATTTTTAAATTACTTTATTATTTTTTCTAATGACTGCATCTTCCAGATGCTACTTAAAAGAAGAATTCAAAGCAAAAAGTCCAAACAAAATTATACCCAATAGTTATGGAAGACCTGAACTATTTTCTAATAAAACTACAAACTAAATACTCAATGTATTCTTACTGTAGAATATTGTGATAGATTAAATTGTGTCCCCCTCCCACCAAAAAATTAGTTTGGGATTTAAATATATGTAGTAATTGCAATCTGACCACAATAGAAAATTGGTGTGTGCTTTTTCTTGTTAATGAGGTTGTCACAATTGGATGGATCCTAAATCTAATCCCTTCAAGTAATGAATGGGACAGAAAAGACACAGACACACAGAGGAAAATCAGACTACTCAATCATGGAAACTCACTGATCTACCAGTCCAGGAAGTCCAAGCACGGCCAACACTGAATATAGACATCGACAAAGAGGGGCAGCCCCTCTAGTCCGTCATTCCCACCACGGGGGCCTTTAGGCTCCGAACTGGGAGAACATACATTTCTATCATTTAAAGCTACATATTCATTCTATTTCTGTTATTGTAGCACTAAATAGCTCCTTTTCATTATTGTTTCTTTGGATTTATTTTTTTGTCAGCTAGTCAAGAAGTACCAGTGCTGAAATAAGGGAATGGAGGGAGCACAGGGAGCTGTGAATTTCCAGGGGTACTTTTCAGAACGGATTATAATTCAGTGGAAAGAAGATCAGAAGCCTCCATTAGCATCATTGGGTAACATCATGATAAATGGAGACAAAATTCAAGTTAAGGGTCTCATATTGCTTGGATCCACAATCAGTACTTCTGGAAGTACAGGTGAGGGAGCAATTGAGATGTCACATTGGATAAATGTATTCCACAGACTACTTTAGGGCTTGGAACTACTTTAGGGAGGTTTACTTTGAGGACCCAGGTGTGCTTGGCCCAAGCTATGTTCTTTTCAAACACCTCATATTCATGTGAAAGTTGGATGTTGAACAAAGAAGACTAGAGAACAATCTGTGTATTTTAATTAGGGTGATGGTTCACGTTATTACAAGTACCACGGGCTACAAAACAAAACAAAACCCAAATCTATTTCAGAAGAAGCACAGCCAGAATGCTCCTTAGAAGGAATTATGGCAAAATTTGTCTCATGTACTTTGGACCTACTTTCAGGACAGATTAATCCCTGGAGGAAGGCATCATGCTTAGCAAACTGGAGGGGCAGCAAGAAGAAAATGGCCCTCACGAACATGGGCTGACGCAGTGAGGGTATCAGAGGGCTCAGCGTGGGAACAACTGTAAGGATGGCATGGAACTGGCCACTGTAGGGGCTCAGGGTCACTATGGGTTGGAAAGAACACAATGGCCCCCCCAACAATGGCAATAGCACTTTCTCTTTTAAGATTTTTAACTTGTGAAAAAATATTAAATATTTTGACAGTTTTCTTATCAGTTTCATTGCAATTTTGAGGTACTACTGAAAAAGTTACAAATACAGCGCTATACTCCATGGGCTTACATTTGCTTCATCTTGTACGTTTCCCTTAAACATGAGTAGGTTTTAATACATCATTGCAAAAAAGGACATATTACAATGTATTCATCTAGAATTGTACACATAAAACCGTGAAATTAAAAAATGTCTTACCACACACATAAAAAGTACAGTTGTCCAAATGATAAATTCCATTAAAGATGTTGAAAAAAGGATTTGTGGTATACGTAAAATGGTTTCAGCAGAAAGTTAAGCTCAAAATGTTCATCCTAAGTACACAATAGAATGAATGGTAGTAGTTTGGACCTTGATAATTGTGATTATAATAATAAAAGAGAAGCATATGGAAAGTGGAAGGTCATAAGGAATTAAAAATGTTATCTATTCATATTTCATTTAAGTTAGTAACATATTTATCTAATATTGAAATGTTATTTAAATAGACTGAATTTTATCATGTTTTCATCTGAAAATTATTTTATATGAGAAAAATTAATCTGAACATTCAAAATTCCTAAAATTTCTTCTCATATTCTATTTCTTCTCTTAGTTTCAAGGATCCTGGTCCATTCCACCACCCTTAAAAAAACTGTTGTAGCTAGAAATTTTGAAACATTTTCTTTTGTCTAATATTGTTTTCTGTTGCTATTTTCACTACTTTAGTATTTCATGTAAAATATTTTTCAATAGTGACACTTTTAATGTTGAAATATATTTTTAAATTATCTTAAAATTTTAGAATGACTAAGAACGAATAGAACTTTCAAAGATCTCTTTAAACTATACACAGATTAATAGTTTCAAGAAAGCCTTCCAAAATGCACAGTTTCATACATTCATCTTGGGAAAGGAAGTAAGTTGGTATCACATTTTAATTAGTAATAACGTTATAATTTTGCTTATCCTACTGCTTTAACACCCTCTTTAAAGTAGTTTCGGGGGGGGGGTGTCAAAAGACCCAAAAGTAAACAAGTTTTCAACCTACTGCTATTGATTCTGTTCTGATTCACAGTAATCCTAGAGTACAGAACACACATGCACCAGAGGTTTTCCAAGTCTCTAAGTCTACAGAAGTAGACTGCCGCATCACCAATCTTTGGGTAGCAGATAAGAGTTTACCTCAGGACTCCTTTAAATAAGATTGGGTCTCTAAATAGAGAAAAATGCAACCAATGTATGTTTATACCAAGGTATGTTTATATCAACATTTGTTAAAATTTAAAATTAGAGAACATTGTTTTAGCAATCCCAGTGCAAGTAA
This sequence comes from Tenrec ecaudatus, assembly GCF_050624435.1. NCBI lineage: Eukaryota > Metazoa > Chordata > Mammalia > Afrosoricida > Tenrecidae > Tenrec > Tenrec ecaudatus. The sequence goes on along the minus strand of NC_134531.1, from coordinate 176,990,424 downwards.
TTTATCCTATCAATATATTTGCAAAGTATCACCCAATTCTATGTAAAGCTATACTGATAGGGAAAACAGAGATAAAACCAAAATGTACATATATATAGAGGTGGTTTAATCTATCCCCCGCACAACACACACCTATTTATTTAATGAGCTGTAGTTTTAAACTCAGAACCAATTTTGTTTACTTTGTAGGTAATGAATAAAGATTTTGTAAAACAGAAAAATGAGCAATCTAGTTCTGTCTTTGAAATTGTGAAGTTACCATCATCTTATCCTTGAGACCTTTAAATTGTGCCTTAAAATTTGAATCTGAAATCTATTTCAAGTAAATATTTTCACATCAGGTGTCCATCTCTATCTTCTCTTCCCATACATGTACACAGTTCTTCTAGCGCTACTTGGTGAAAACAAACAAGCAAACAACCAACACACAAGACCCTTTCCTTGGTGCCGCATTGTCCTCTGAGTCAAAGACCAACGGTCTGTGTAGGCTTGGGTCGACTTCTGAATGTGCTCCAACTTTTCACTAGACTATTTACCTATTGTAATATGAATTGTTTTAATAATCCAAGCTTTTACAATACATTATTTTATGTGGTAGATATAACCTTTCAATTATTTTATCTTCAAGACTGTATTCTATTCTCTTAGCCATTTTTCATGACATGAAAACATTAGCCTCTTCATGTCATTAAGTTTAACAGTTCCTTTGGGATTTTCCTACATATAATATTGTGATATAATTTAAATTTTATTTTCTTATATAATTCTTATCAGGAATTATCTGATTTTTAGAGACACTTTTTGGTTATGTTGATATATTTTCAGCTGGGTAAATAAGTAAAGAGGTACCCATAACCTATGTAAAATCCATATAATCTAATGGATATACTCTAACTCTCCCTCCCACACCCATTCTGTCTGTATGTCTATCCATGCATCTACTCATAGATCACATTTATTATGCTATGATTTTTAAGTGTCATTGAGTTGGCTTCTACTCATAGTGGCCTTATGTACACAGAACCAAACACTGCTAGTCTTGCAACATCCTCAAAATTGTAATGTTTAAGCCCATTGTTGCAGACACTGTATCAATCCATCTTATCAAGGATTCTCCTCATTTTCGATGAGCCTTTACTGTACTAAGCATAATGTACTTCTCCAGGGACTGACTTTTCCTGGTAACATATTCAAAGTATGTAAAAAGTCATCTCATCCTTGCTTCTAAGGAGTATTCTGGTTGTACTTTTTCAAATACAGATTAGTTTATTCTTATGGTAATTCATTGCACTTTTAGTATTCTTTAACAGCAATGCCATAATTCAATGCATGGATGTTTATTCATTTTCTAACTTTCACCTTATGAGGTGTTTAAAATGACCATGTCTTTGGTAATGCTCGCCTTTTTCTTAAAATGACATCTATCCATTGGTGTTCAGACGTTGCAACCTTAATGGAAACAAAATGAACTTAAACCATTTCTCAATGGAGATATTTTTTACTTGTTACATCTCAACTAAAAAAATTATGACTGAGCCAATAAACAGCATCATGATAAACAAAAAAAAAGATTGAAGTCGACAATCATTTCCTTTTACTTGGACCCACAATTATCACCGATCAAAAGACCAGTCAAATATAGCAGTCGATGGCACTGGGCAGATCTGCTGCAAAGGTTCCCTGTAGACAGGAAAGTGTACAAAAGGCACATCGAGGACTCAGGTATCCCTGATCAAAGACATAGTTGTCACTCACTTCATATGTGTGAAATGGAACAATGAACTGAAGGTGGAGATTTAGACAGAGCATGGATAATTGATGACAATATCTTGGGACTACATTTCCTAGAATCCCTTTGCTTCCATAGAAGTACCTGAGAATTGTGTGTGTGCACGTGCACGTGCACGTGTGTGTGTGTACTTTAAAAATGCTTGGTATGCAGAAGGATCCCTGATGACATAGTGGTTATGCTTACAGGAGGGATAAAGTAACTTCTATATAAATTTCTTTCCAATGCCCTACGTCTTCCAAAAATAAATCGTTTTCTTTGTAAGACAAGAACCTGAGTTACACTATCATGTGTGTAAAAGTTATACTGTCAATAAATAAAACTGAAAAAGAAATGCAGCCTTCCTATCATTGTGTTAAAGAAGAATATTGCTATACTATCAGATAACTATGAGTCAGTGTCGACTCAATGGCAGTGAATGAGGGACTGCCAGAAAAATGAACTCAACTGTCTTGAGAGAACTACTGCCAGCACATTCCCACGAAAAAAAGAAGGGGAGAATTCTTCATATGTGCCTTAGGTATGTTACAACGAAGACCAATCCTTGAGGGATCTCATGCTCATTAAACTACAAGGTCAGAACAAAGAGGACGAACCTCAGCAAGGTGGACTGAGAGATGGAAGCAATGGGCTCAAGCATGACAACATTTCTGCGGATGGCTTAGATCTGGAAGATGCTTTGCTTTATTGTATGCAGGTGAAATTACAAGCACATAATAAGAGCATCATTTTATTTAATTATGATGAGTATTTTCAATTCCAGTTTGTGTATCTATCACAAGATTATTTACAAAAATGTATTTTTATAGTTAATCTCTCTTCCATGCACTTTGAGGTCTTTCTCTTAGTCTTCCTCCCTCCAATTCCTTTCATATCTCACTTTTCTTTTTCTTGCGTGGTATCTTAATTTGAACTTGGCACAAATAAGGAAGGTCACAAAAAGGCATTCTTACACTACTATCTTTGAAAGGTTAAGTATTAGGTCCATAACCTGTCACATGCTTTAACCATACATTCTATGAATAAGTTAAGGATGCTCAAGTTGACTGAGACACCCAAAGCACAAATATAATGATTTGGTTCTTTCCTGTCTCTTTTTATATATACAATACCAAAAAAATCCATACTTACTGTAACTTTCTAAATGTGTTCAAATATCATCTTTCTAATGCTAGTCAAACTCCCACTGCTGTTAAAGAAATCGAAGGCAGCTTAGCTGTAACTCTGACAGTCTGCTAGTTAAAATCGGAACTTTCAGAGCATGAACCCTCATCCTTCTCTCATACATCTTCGCTATTGCTAATCTTCCACTAGTTATGTCATGACCTTAGGGCTGATTAATTAGCTGTTGGTTTATGTATTTTACAGTATTAATTTGGGAAGCATCACGATTACTTCATGGTTAGATTAACCTTGTGAGTGTGCAGAATTAGAAATGGAATAACCTTGTTCAGTGGTCTTGCGGAGAATCTGAAAGGGTTTAAATATACTGACTGGAACACAGGGCTTACATCGTTTTGGAAGTCAATGTTATCTATCACATAAGTATATGTTGGCCCATAGTTCGACAGCCATTTCTCTGTAATAATAGTTGTTTTCCTTTCTACAAAAAAGTAGGGCTCTTCTTTTCCCATGCATTTCCTTCCATGTGAGTTGTAAAATTTTTGTGCCTCCTATTATAAGTTTAAAAGTCTGCACTGAGTCATTACGTAAGAGATTATTCTAAAGTCATTGTTTATAAAAGTTTATTTTTAAAGAAATCTTACATTATTTGAAAAAAATTTAGTCCAATAGAGTAGTCAGGCCATTTGTAAAACTACACATCTGCCTAATGTTAAACGTCTGCTTACCTCCACTGTGTCAAGCTGCACACACACAAGAAATGTGTTTTTACTTTTAAATCCCTCCCTCATTAGAGCTCTAGTTCTTACAAAAGAAAACTGAACTGCACAATTTTAAGTGATTGTGCTGTAACTTGGAAGAAGCTAGACTCCAGAGAGTTGATCCAGTTGAATTTTGTTGGTTAATATATTGAATAAACCTATAACAAACTCATCTTGCCTGAAGTACAGCCAGCATTCTTCTTAAAAGATGGAACAGAGAGACAGTCTCCGATACGTTGGGCACATTATAAGATGCAACCAGTCCTTGGAAAATGCTATCATTCTCGGGAAAGCAGAGTTCAGAGAGAAAGAGGAAGATCCCAAGGAGATGGGTGGAGAGTGGTTGCAAAAGTGGGCTCAAACACATCTTTTGTGAGGATGTTGTGATTTTTGTTCTGCTGTTCACAGGATTCGAACCCACTCAAAGGCTCCTCATGACCAAAAACAGTGATGTTTGACTGTACAGGGCATCCAGTGAAAGAACACTCTGCTTAATTTCTTTCTCACAATATTTTATAAAGTCCACGTATTATTCTAGTCTACAATACTACATTTTTCAGAGAAGTCAAATACTTAATTACTCCTAATAGACATAAAAGAAAATGGTCTCTTCAAAAAAGACTTCCATAAGGTCATATACTTGACAATTAATGTTATACTAACTCTTATGAGTTCATAAAAAGAATTTATTTGCTTGGAGGTCTAATTAAAGGGATGTAAAAATATTCTCAGTTCAAAATTAACATTTAAGATTTTTAATGAGATTTTTCACTCAATAAATATGTGTTGATTGATCAAGGCTTCTCTTTCGTCTAGACTTAAAAAGAAAGTCAAGATTGATCTTGTGGTGTGTTTGCAGCCGTCACATTGCTTCCCTTTACTTTGATTTCTGTCACTAACCTGACTAGCAATACATGAAAGTAACATGAGGCCCCTGTGTCATTGACTGGAGATGCTATGCCCATATTTTATGAGAGATGCAAGATGCCAGGATAGGGAATTGATTTGTTTTATGCGGATGCTATTTCTATCACTACACCTAAAAGCTTATATCATGTAACGTGATATCATTTTGTTATTAATATATGTCAACTTTTACATATGTACACTGTATATTTGTGATCACATGTACGTTTAATTCTTGAGAGGTCGAAGTAAGGGCTACTTTGTGCTCAAATATATTTTGTGCCCTATCCCTTAACTGAAGTTTAACATTTTATGATATTCTTGCTGTGTACTTTTTCAATTATCCTTATGGTCTTGATGGGGAAGAGAAGCTTCTTTCATCTTGCTACCCTTTTACAATATGGTCGCTCTCTTCCCCTCTGGTAACTATGTTCAAAGACCCTCTAGACATATTAACTTCTAATCTCTCCCTGATCATGTCGTAGTCAAGGGTTATATTATGTCTAAAACTAAAGACAATGACAGTTAAGTATCTAAGGAAATAATTAATCCCTTTATCCTATATATTATTGCTTTGAAATTATTTTATATTCTACCTTTATAAGATTTGCATTGTTTCTTTTCTAACTACAAATTATTAATACACTATGCTTTTATTTTGCTTATTCATTTAACATTTCTTAATCCCTAATAGTATACAAAGTTCAGTGTAGGGGGTCATAATAAAAAGACATGACATGACAAAGATGCTATTTGTAGCTGTAATTAATGTAAATCACATGCTCTGGGGTTTTGGTGGTTATTCATTTATAGAGGTATTTATTGAAAAGCCATTCTCTCCCACATAACTGATAATTCAATATGTTGGAAAATTATGTATAATTAATTAGCCCATATTTGTTGTTCTCATTCTCAGGTGCCATCGAGTCAGTTCAGAACCATGGGGACCTTGTATCCAACAGATCTAAACACCGCGTGGTCCTGCAACATCATTGCCATTGCTCCCATGCCGGAGCCCATTATTTCAGCCACCATGTCAGTCCACATCACCAAGGCCTGCCTCCATTTCACTGCCCCTCCACTCTGCCCAGCACGATGTCCACCTTCAGGGAGTGGTGCCTCCTTACAATATGTCGAAAGTTTGTAAGATTCACCATCCTTGACTATAAGAAATAGACCTTACTTTTTCCAAGACACATCAGCAGTTCAAATTATTCTCAACATTCTTCTCTCACATACAGCCGATACAAATTATTTGTCATTCATTCATTGTAACTAGTTGCTTTCCTATTTTTGGAGTATGTGCATTTCATTCTAATTAATATTAAATTTAGCAGAATTTGAATTTATAAACTTGTATACATAATTAAGAACCCATTTTCTTTGCAAATGTTTTTAATACAGAAATCAATAACTACGCAGTGTGGGAATTAGGAGTCCAGGTGATGTAGTGGGGCATCTTGAGCTACACATAACGAAAGCACTAGTTTGAAACCAGCAGTTGCTCCGTGGATCAGAGGAGGCTGTTTCTGTACAGATTTTAAATCACAGAAAACTTTAGGGGCAATTCTACTCTGTCCTACAGGGTTTCTATGATGTTGAGTCAGTTGATGGCAGTGAGATTTTTTGCTTTCTTGTACGTTTTATTTTATTTTTCTACATCAGTGTGGAATTAGTTTTACTTTGTCTATTTTTCTTGGAGATTTTTAAAAATATGCTTGTCATATCAAGTGGAAATTTTTATTTTTGATATTATACATAAATTGTATAACTTGAAAATATAGCCACCTTGCTTCAGTTTAAATAATTAGAAAAAGTATCTGCATTCATTCATTAAATTACAGGCAAAGCTGGGTTATGAATGTCTAAATTATCTACAACCCACAATTACAAAGAGCCATATTAAAGACTTGAGGCATATGCAATGACTCATTTTAACAAGAGGTCACTATTTTGTGATTCATTTTATAGAATTACTATTGTTATTACTTTATTATAATATTAGCACCACTTTAATGTATCTAGACATAGTTCTTAATAATTTTTATGCAAGAAAGAGACACAGTCTATGCTATAAAATGATAATAAAAGTATCATTTTTTTATTACCCGTTCCTGTACTGGGGACCTGGAAGGTACAGTGGTTTAGTATGAATGACATGGTCTACTGTTCAAATGCACTAGATCAACATATTGTTTTGCCATAAATATTTGCAGTCTCTGAAACCCTAGAGAGTGGCTCCTTCTGCCCTGCATGGCCACACTATATTAAATTCCAGTATTCACTTAGAGAATCTTATGAGGGGGATTCATTTTTAAAGGAGACACCAACTGTAATTCTAAACCTTCAACATGTTAAGTGTGTTTATTCAAAAAGTCAGCTTTTCTTAATAAATGTTTTGATACAGGTGGAACATGGTACTACCTCTGACATACATACTGGTTTCTCAAACCAACAGTAGCTAAAACTAGACCTTCAAATGCAAAAATGATAACACTATTTAAACTGCAAATGTTACTTGACCTTAGTTAAAACCTTCATTAAAAATACCAATAAGAATTAATTTATGACCATTACATTTGATGGTATCTTCAGCAGTAGACTGTTGGCCTCAGTGTACCAACTAATATTGAGCTTGTTCATCGTCTCTTCACCTACATGTAGTCAATTTTATTTATGTGTACACCATTTGGAGGAGTGCATGTGAATGGACTCCATTTGTATTATTGGAAAGGTGGTATTTGCTATGAACAAATTGGTTTCTTGCAAAATGTTATCATGTGATCTCAAGCTTTGTTTCTATTACCAAGTATGTGTTTTCCAACTACTGTTTCCAATTTTTGCCTTCCAATTTCCAATAATTATTAATGCATCTTGATCACATATTTTATAAATTTTGGACTGAAGATGTTGATATAATTCTTCAATTTCTTCACCACTAGCTTTAGTGGTTTGTGAATAAATTGGAATAATAGTTTTATTGCCTGGATGTGCTTTTATAGGAATAGATAGTATGCTATCACATTGTGCTTCAAAGAGATCTTGAAATGTGTTTTGTGAAAACATTAAAATTGCCAAGGATTTCACCTTGCTTGGATCCACAACTCATGCTCATAGAAGCAGAAGAGACACATTGTTTTGGGTAGATCTGTTCCATAAGGTTGAAAAGCAAGAATGTTATTTTGAACACTAATGTTTGTTTGACTCATACCGTGGTATTTTCACTCACCTCATATGCATGCATGTGAATATTAGCCTTGACCAAAGAAGACTGAAAAGTGATTGATATATTTAAATAATAGTGTTGGTGAAGAATATTGAAAGTGACATGGAATGCCAAAACAGCCAACAAAATTGTCTTAGAAGAAGTAGAGCCAGAAATCTCCTTAGAAGCAAGGATGATGAGACTTCTCTCATGCACTTTGAACATGTTGTCAGGAGAGACCAGTTCTTGAAAAAGGACACATGTTGAACTGTAAAATGGTTTCAAGTATCCATCCTGTATAAAGGAACCGAGAAGGTTGGATAGCTTAACAGCTATTGAGAGGAGGAAAATAATGAGAAAATATGTTCATTAAATGAGCTTCCTAACTTCAGACTCTAACTTACTCTAATATGATCAAAGGGCTTTCAGGAAATATTATAAAACCTGAAATAACAACATGTATATAATTAACAAAACTAAATATGTTATGCTAGAACATAGAAATCATTAGAGATAAAAGGTAATAAGGCCCAAAACATAAATACATGGAAAATAACAACAATGAAATAGCAAACGAATAAACACAGTGATCGTGAATACTCTATAAAAGTGTACGTTAAAATGCATACAGTTGTAAAATTGAAATGAGTGAGAGATAAATGGTATTTAAGAAAAATAGCAAATATTGAAGATTAGTGGGGGAGCTATCAAACATGGGTATGGCAGTTACATAATCTGTCAACTTGAGGAAGGGGTGGAGTCTAGCCTGCCAAGCAGGTTGCAGGTTGATGACCACATTTGGAGGCACCAGAGAGAGAAATAGTTCACTGGAAGCCAGACACACTTTCTCGCTGCTTTTTCTTCCTGCTGAAGAGCCACATGGAGCTACACCGTTGGAGCCAGAGCCCTGGAACTGGAGGAGTAACATGGAGATCCCTGCCAGTGCTGAAATGCTTCCACCACCAGTGGATCTACTAGATGTTTTCTTAACGTACATTACTCTTTATATAAAGCTCTTTCTAACACACCTGAGTGTCTCTGGATTTGTTTCCCTAGTCCAACCAAACTAACACAATGGGTAATAAGAATACCTGAACAATACAACCAAAGCCTTCAACAGAGTGTATGCTAGAAATTAAAACATCTATTATATTTCTACCCTTACCACTTTAATGTGATGTTGTTTTCTGTTTGGTCTCCCAGCTGTGAAGCACAGGAAGAGTTGATGCTTGATGATCATTACAGATACAGGGGGACATAGGGAATATAGTGGGGGAGTGACTAGTGAGGACAGAGTGGGAGGGAGCTCTAAAATGGATTGCAATTGCAGAAACCATTTGAGGGCCAATGTAACCAAGAGGGAGGGGAAATGCTCTAAAGTTGATGTGGTGGTGATTATACAATATTTTGATTGAACTGTTGAATAATATGTGCAAATTACTTGCCAACTTTATAAATAAAAAATAAAAATTGTAGTACATGAAAACATGCATGAAACTAGAATTAAACCACATGAAACATAATTAAACTACACATTGAAAGTGCACAGTATACATGTAATAATATGAACCTATAGCATACAACCTCAAGGTAGAATTTAGTAAAATTACTATACTTTAAGGAAACAGATTTAAAAACATAAAACAAATCTCTAACATATCCAGACAAAAGGAGCAGGTGAAATTAGATTATCAGATGATGTTTTCAGTAACATTTTATCATTGAAGAAAATCATCAACATATTTTGTATTTGAGGAAATAGATGTGAACAGATTTTAGAAAGTGCTTTCCAGTGTAAATGGCACAAGTGTTAAAGGTCACTGTGAACAACATGCAAGAAATCAGAGAACTTTGTCCTGAATATGTCCAAAATTTTATTAGAAAATTAGCTTTATATAACCAACATAACTAGGAGAAAGCAACATATGAACAGATATTCAATCACTACTAAGTGTTGATTCTGACTCATCATGACCCTGTAGAACAGGACAGAGTAGACCTTATCATGTGGGTTCCCAAGACTAAATATTTATGACTAGATAGATTCATCTTGCTCCCTCAGGATGTTTGGTAGTTTCAAAATGCTGGCCTTTTGGTTAGCAGCTCACCTCATAACCCACTCTGCCATCGGGTCTCCTTTAAGAACCAATAGCATTAAATATAGAATCATTTGTAGTGCCAAACTAAATGGAGTTTTAAATTGATTGAGTGTAGAATGTAATGGCTCTCTGATCTAACAATGGTGAGAACAGATGAAGACACCATTTTAAATCATATTATTGGTTATAATATTAACTTGGTAATATTATTATTATGAGCATATTATGTGGGTAATATGATATAATACGAGTGTCTAATTGTGAGGACCAGTGTTCTTAGGATGAAAGAACTAAATATAGGAGTTGAGTAAAATCCTGTAGTCTTGAATTTGATTAGCAAAATGCAATACATATTAAGAAAACTATGTATTGGTGTGTGAATTATATAGCAGAAATTCAGAATTCCTACTGTGGTCTTAAAATACTATCTCCCAGTAAAATAATAAAGAGAAATGGCTGGTTCTGGATCTAGACTAGAAAATATACAGGAATTACTTGAGTATATGGTGTTAATGAAATTATGAAAGACTATAGGCTTTATCAAACTCTCAGGGACCAATGTGAAGAGGCTCCAATTAGCCAATGTTGGTTACAATTGCAAGTCAATTAAAGATGAAATATTCAATAAATTAAATTTCTAATAACTGTTGTTCAAATGTAATAGAAATTATAAAAGTAATAATCATATTCAGATAATAATGGGTAATAAATTTATTATATTGAAAATTGGTATATAAAAGATCAGTAATTCATTTTAAGTCTTCTCAATCAACTCAGTCATTGAGCATACCAAACTGATAATATTGAAAATATAAAGACAAATTGATATGATGGTCCTACTCTTGAAACTACAATTCAACAACTTTAATCTTGACAAAGAAATCAGGCATAGATATGAATAATCTCTGAACTTACCTTACCATTTTTCAGAAAATACAGAGGACAAAGGTGAATTCCAACTAAGCCATGAGATTACTACCAACAACACTTAATTAAAGTATAAAATTTAAAAGACTAGTTTCCTTATTAGAAAAAAAAAGAAGCAAAGGAGATGAAGAGGAACATGTAGAATCAAAAATGGAAATAAAAATTATAGTTTTCAATGAGCAAGACTAAGTAATAATAATATCTAGAGATGGATAATTCCTGGGTAAAATAATGAAAGCCAGGAAAAATGTACCATAAATTTGGGGTTTTTTTCTTAGGGGATGTTAAGCCTGGTAATGGTTGTTTTTGTTACTGGGCAAATGAAAGGCTCTTCAATGGCAGCAATGTTTTTCTTGACAGGCTATGTATACATTTACTCATAATAATTTATTGTATTACATAAAATTCCATATTTGTATAATTATTGCTGCTTTGTATAAAGGAAGTATAAAGTTAAATGAAAAACTTGAAACAGGAGGAAAGTCAAGTGAAACAGAGGAAAAAGCTGGGAGACAAAGGGCATTTATAGACCCCCCCCTCAGCTCATCCCCCTGCTTCTCTGCCTTCTGTTTGGCAGTGTAAAAAACAGAAACAAAAAAAAGGGCATTTATAGAGGTCTAGATAAAGACATATGTATATGCAAATATATTTATATATGAGGATGGGGAAATAGATCTATGTGCATGTATTTATAGGTTTAGTATTAAGGTAGCAGATGGACATTAGGCCTCCACTCAAGGGCTTCCTCAATGCAAGAACACTTTCTTCTATTAAATTGGCATTCTATGATGCTCACCTTTCCCGACACAACTGCTGAAGACAAAGGGGGTGAATAAGCAAATGTGGTGAAGAAAGCTGATGGTGCCCAGCTATCAAAAGGTATAGCATCTGGGGTCTTAAAGGCTTGAAGGTGAACAAGCGGTCATCTAGCTCAGAAGCAACAAAGCCCACATGGAAGAAGCACACCAGCCTGTGCAATCAAGAGGTACCAAAGGGACCAGGTATAAGGCATCAAGCAAAAATAAAAAAAAGAATATATATATCTAGATCTAGATATACCAGAGTGAATGAAGGGGGAAGTGCAGAGTGGAGACCCAAGGCCCATTTGTCGGCCACTGGACATCCACTTATAGAGGAGTTTAGGAGAGGAGATGGGTCAGTCAGGGTGTGATGCAATACCGATGAAGAACACAGCTTTCCCCTAGATCCTGGATGCTTCCTCCCCCAACTACCATGATCCGAATTCTACCTTGCAGGACTGGATAGGGCAGAGGTTGTACACTGGTGCATATGGGAGCTGGAGGCACAGGGAATCCAGGGTGGACGATACCTTCAGGACCAGAGGTGTGATGGGCGAGGCTGGGAGAGTGGAGGGTGAATGAGTTGGAAAGGGGGAACTGATTACAAGGATTCACATGTGACCTCCTCCCTGGGAGATGGACGGCAGAGAAGGGGGCGAAGGGGGACTCTGGATAGGGCAAGATATGACAAAATAACAATCCATAAATTATCAAGGCCACATGAGGGAGGGGGGAACGGGGAGGGAGGGAGAAACAAAAGAGGACCTGATGCAAAGGGCTTAAGTGGAGAGCAAATGCTTTGAAAATGGTTAGGGCAAAGAATGTATGGATGTGCTTTATACAATTGATGTATGTATATGTATGGATGGTGATAAGAGTTGTATGAGCCCCTAATAAAATGTAAACAAAAAAAGAAAAGGAAAAGAAATTTTTTTTAAAAGGCTTGAAGGTAAACAAGTGGCCATTTAGCTCAGAAGCAACAAAGCCCACATGGAAGAAGCACTCCAGCCGGTATGGTCATGAGGTGCCAAAGGGATCAGGTATCTGGCATCACCAGAACAAAACATCTTACCATAGTGAATGAAGGGGGAAGTGCAAAGTGACGACCTAAAGCCCATTTGTAGGCCACTAGAGATACCAGTGCAGAGGGGTCTCAGGGAGGAGATGAGCCAGACAGGGTGCGATGTAGCAACGATGAAGAATACAACTTTCCTCTAGTTCCTAAATGCCTCCTCCCCCGCACTCTCATGATCCCAATTCTACCTTGGAAGTCTGGCTGGACCAGAGGATATACATATACTGATACTGATAGGAACCAGAAACATAGGGAATCCAGGGTGGATGATACCTTCAGGACCAGGGGTGTGAGTGGTGATACTGGGAGTGTAAAGGGAGGGTGGGTTGGAAAGAGGGAACCGATTACAAGGGTCTACATGTGACCTCCTCCCTGGGGGATGGACAACAGAAAAGTGGGTGAAGGGAGACGTTGGACAGGGCAAGATATGACAAAATAATAATTTATAAATTACCAAGGGTTCATGAGGGAGGGGGGAAAATGAGAACCTGATACCAGTGGCTTAAGTGGAAAGCAAATGTTTTGAGAATGATGAGGGCAATGAATGTAAAAATGTGCTTTACACAATTGCTATATGTATTGGTTGTGATAAGAGTTTTATGATTCCCTAATACAATGATTTAAAAAAAAACAACCTTGAAACTCTCAGTTTTATAACATAGCTCATACCTCATTTTTAAATTCTTGACACAGTTGAAGAAATATATTAGAAATAAAAATATCGAAAACATAATCTTATCAGAGTAAAGAAATACCATATACCTTTAAACTTTCATTTTCCATCAAGACTTCAAGTATTTTTGAAATAGTGTCTTTTCCTTTACATTTGCTTATCCTGGTTTGCACCAAACTTTAATCCTTATTGTTCAAGGAAGTTGGCAAGACCCACAAACTGCTGCTATTGCAGTGATCTTTACATGGGATGGACGAACTAAGAATTAAGAGAATGAGGCTTTAAAAGGCTAATGGGATGCTTGCTGTTTGGATGATGCCGAGTTGTTCCCTGAGTTACCAGGATCCCAGCTCTTCATTTGTGTAAGATGACTTCAGTTGGCTTCATTCCGTTCATTGGAGAATGGCCAACTGTCCATTTCATTTCTGTTCTGTAGGACTGACCTCCTTTATAATTAATTCACAGAATGGAGGGTTTTATTATTTTCAAGGTTATAAGTTTTTTTCCTATCAATGTATACAAGGGTCAAATATGAAACTGTCAAAACATATAATAATCAATATTTACTTTTTAAATTTTTCATAAGGGCAAACACATTGCCTGACTTGTTCAGAAGGCAACGCAGGTCTTCATCTGGTTGTTATTACTCTGTCTCAGTTCATCATTTGCTCCAAGTATAGCGTCCCTCATTTAAAATACGGTTTGCTCCTCATATAAAATAGCTGAATATAGTCTCGTTGTTCAGATTATTTCAAACAGTTAGTGGCTTTTTAATATTTATAATATATTCTTATGTTTACTTCTAAAATATTATAGTTCATTGAAAAAGTATTTTCTAAATAATGTCTTACATAAGGGCAAAACCATAGTACATTATGTATCTATTATATAGTTTTATTTTTATATTTATTACCGTAGTGCCATCGGGCTTTATGTCACTTGTATATTTAACCAGCAGAGATAGGAATAGATGACAAATTGCTCCTACAAACTCTCTGGAAAAAGGATGTTTTTAATCAGCAGGAAAGGTCTCTGAATGGTATAAATGGCTTGAAAAAGACACTAACTCAAGGACTCACAATTCAAACCCACTCTCTCCCATTGAGAAAGGTTTTAAGACTTATTCCTCTAAAGCTGATAACCAAAACAAACAAACAAAAAATCCTCTGGAACTTGTCTTGCTTCCAGAACTCCACAACAACGGTTAACTTCCAGAAAAGGCTGTTATCAAAGTCTTTGAGTGAGATTCAGTAGAATTGTGTTTTCTCTTTCTCTGTTGCATTTTAATTTGTTTACAACTTTGAATTTTTAAAAAGAAATACACAGTCCAAAAATTTAAATATGTCTTTCCTCTCTACCCTAAGCCTTAGCCATTCATTCATACTACCATGACCTCCTCTCTACCCTAAGTCTTTGCCATTCGTTCATACTACCATGTCCTCTATTAGGATAAAGTGTCTGCTTTAAAAAACAAAATAAAACAGGAGTGTTTCATCATGCAAGACCCATCCTCAAATAATTTATACTGAAAACACATGCATCTCCATTATTGTTGGGAGCCATCCCAACATGCTGTTGAGCAAAGCTCCAGTCTGGTGGAAGAAGCTTCTGTAGAACAGAGCTTCTCAGGGAAGGTCTCCAACATCCCTCAAATATTTACTGTTGTCAAATCCATTCTTGAGAATTTTGTGCATTGTCAGGTTTACTGCACCTGGGGAGGATACCAGGGCCGTCTTGAGAAGTATGAATGGAAGCAGATCTAAAACTTGCTTCTATATGACGGGGCTTTCCTTAACTGAGGCATTGGAGAGGCTTAGAAAGAGAGATGTCTTTGGGAATTCTGAGAAGGATATGTGGGAATTGAGTGAGGAAGAAACCCCAAAGTTGAGGTCAGAGGAGAAAATGAAACCTACCAAAAGCCCCTGGATTCCATTCAGATCAGGTAGTGGGGGACTCTTTTGGGCTCCCTGAGACAGAGGAAATTATAGACTGCCTCCCCCAACTGACACCCCGATATCTTGGGCAGGGGCTTACATAGAGGGAGAAAGAATGGTTAACATTAGTAGAAAACACGTAAAATGGAAAACATTAAGTCTTTGGCAAAGAATCAGAGAGCTTTGCTTCCCATGGTGCCTCAGGAGTATAAAAATTAAAGGAGACATAGGTAGACAATGGCACAGTTACCATGGGACAGTTTGTACAGGAAAATATTTAATTCTGAGAAGCATTTAACTCTGCTTGTACATATTAGGCTTTGAAGTAGCACATGAGGTAGTTTCATTATGTTAAGTGAGTCAACCAGGAAAGAAATATTGTGAGTGAAAAACAGGGCAGTGAGTAGGATATGAGTCTAACCAAATTGTCTGAACACCTCAATCAAGAATATTATGTGATGTATAAGATAAACAGTACAGGGGAAAGAACCAGGAAGAGGACAGAAAGTGATAGAAAAAATTACAGACCTTATCATGGTCTTTCATCAGGTTTTAGTAGAATCAATAGGGTGATTTTGGGGTTAATCATAAACATTGTTTGTATGTAGTGGTCTTCAAAACATTTTATGGTACAAATAAAGCCGTTGGGAAGAACTCAGCAGAGATTGCTTCTACCAGAACTTCTCCCGTGTCTGTGTTCGCCAACTCCACACCTCCTTTAGGTATCCAGTTCAACCCTCCCAGAGCTGGACTCTGACAAGTGGCGCCTGAACAGGGACCTGAAGGTAATCTTTTCTCTTTTTCGGTGTGGACAGCACTCCACTTAGGGGACTGCAGACCCCCTGGTACAGGCAACGAGGTAAGTAGGGGTGAACAGAAAAAGAACATAAGTGAGAAGTCTGGGCCACAGTGAGTCTAAGGAGAGACAACTGTTGTTTGTAGAAATTCTAAAGAAATTCTTAAAGGAAAATGGGTCCACATGTCAACTCATCAGATAAGAGGATTTTTAAATTTTGTCCAACGATGCAGTCCCTGGTTTCCTGAAGAAGGCGCCGTCAGTGTAAATACACGGACTGCAGTAGGGGGAGAATTAAGAGAATGCTATCATGAGCACGGGCCTGAAGAAACCCCTGTAGCAACATTCTCCTTGTGGAGCGTAGTGGGCGATCCTCTAGATCCCCTTACAAGAGGTTACTCAACTTTCCAAGAAACTTTCTTTGCAAGATGAGAAAACGCCTCTAAAGGTGGAACAAGCGGAGAGGAAACAGATTCATACTGTTGAAACTGACTCAGGGGAAAGTGCTGATAAGCTTTTACCTGAAGATGAAGCCGACTTAGAAGAAGCAGTTGCCGATATCTTGACAATGATTGGGATTCCCCCTTAGTTCAATCAAAAGGCCATTGTAAAAAGCGCCATTATGGCTCAATGAATAATTTGGCAATTAAATCTAAAATTAAGAGATCTAAAGGCCGAGTTCCACCCCTGTCTCCTTTGGGTGTGGGCTTTCAAAGAGGCTTAACTTGTGTCAAAAATATGTAAGTACAGCCTTGCAGCCAATTAGGGGCAAGTATTTAGAAGCTTATGTTATCCATTATATGGATGATATTCTTTTGGCCCATCAAAACCGTGGTATAGTGCAGGAAATTTTACAAGATACTATAATGTCTCTAACTCAACAGGGAATAGAAATATCCCCAGAAAAATACATACAAAACAGAACCCCCTTTTTCTTATTTAGGGGGGAAAACATTGGGAGAGAAAATACTCAACCTATACAATTAAGTCAGAATTCATTAAAAACCTTCAATGATTTTCAAAAATTATTAGGGTATGTTAATTGGATTTGTCCTTTTTAGAGTTAACCACTAATGTTTTGAAACCTTTATTTGACGTCTTGAAAGGGGCCCCTAACCCTAAGTCACCTAGGGCATTGACTCAAGAAGGAAAATTGGCCATTGAAAAGGTGCAAAAAGCAATAATGAATAACCAATTAACAAGATTATACTATTTAAAACCTTGGTCTTTGATTTTGCTACCAACTGTCCATCCCCCCGTGGGATGTTGTGGCAGAATGACCCCTAGAATGGTTATATTTAGCCGCTGATTCTCCTAAATGGTCACTCCTTATACATCCTTGATAGCATTGCTTGTCATACAGGGATGAGAAAGGAGTAGGGAGCTGTTTGGTATAGAAGTGCCCAATATTATGCCACCTCACAATGCTCATCATCTTGGAAACCTTTTGCAATCTGATCCAGACTGGCAGGTGGCCCTTGCAGGAAATACGGGGATCATAACAACCCTTTGTTACATTTTATAAAAGAACGCCCTGTAATCTTCCCTCAAAACACCTGTAAGCGACCTTCTGACTCTCCACCGGTGTCCCTTGTTTTCATTGATGGATCTTCTAAAGACCCAGCTGCAGCTATAATTGATGATCACAAGACTTCATTTTCTACTAATCAGAAGTCCTCTCAAAAGGCTGATCTTATGGCAGTAATATATGTATTTGAAACATTATCTAATACTTTGTTTAATCTTTATTTTGATTCACAACATGTGGTTAAATGGTTTCCGTTTATAGAGACAGCATCCATTCCGCCCCAGATAATCCCCTATATTTGATTTATTGACTAAATCACAAAATTCAGTAAGCAAACCTAAATTACAATTTTTTATAGGGCATGTTAGATCTCACAGTAACCTGCCAGGTCCTATACATGAAGGGAATAGCCACGCAGATGTCTTACACAACCCACGATTTTATCCAAAGAACAGGCCTCCAAGCATTATGCTTCGCATCATCGAAATGCTACTGCTTTGCGATTGCAGCACCACACAACCAGAGAAGCCGCACGAGAAATTGTTCAAAAGTGTTCCGTGTGTCCAACTCAGGCTCCAACCTGACCAACTGGAGTCAATCCCCAAGGAGTGATGCCTAAGGACATATGGCAGATGGACGTTACTCATATGCCTAGTTTTATAAACTTTCCTTTCTACTCGTATGCATGGATACTTTCTCACACACAGTCATTGCCTCAGCCCGTACCGGGGAGCATTTAAGGATGTAATTCAACACTTGTTTTACTCTTTTGCCATATTAGGACAGCCTAGAGAGATAAAAACTGATAATGGCCATGTTTATACTGCTTTTAAGAACTTTTGTTCCACTTTTGGGATTAAATATATTACAGGAATTCCATACAACCCTCAAGGATAGATCATTGTAGAAAGAGCTCATCAAACAATTAAAAACCAAATCCAGCGCTTGCAGGAAGGAGAGCTTAAATATCACTCTGCACATCATATTTTGCAGCATGCTGTTTGTTATAAATCATTTAAATTGTAATTCAGAAGGATACGCACCCACGTATCTACATTTTTAGGGTCCTGACATTAAACCTAAACCACTGGTAAAATGGAAAGATTTATTAACTGGAACCAGGAAAGGCCCAGACGTCTTACTCACTTTTGGGTGAGGATATGCTTGCATCTTTCCACGGGGTGCTGACTCTCCTGCGTGGATTCCAGACGGCTTCATTCACCCCTATGACCGGCCTGCCGCCTCCTCCGCTTTACTACAGGGTCATCTGCTACTTGGAAACCATAAGGGAAACAACTGACTCCTCTCCTGATGAATTCCGACAGGCTCCGTGTCCAGCCCGTCCGGCTAACACTCCAGTGCGCTATTCATCTCCTCCCCTCACCGGAGGAGCCAGTCCCTCCTTGGTTTCTCCTTTCCAGCGTCTGTCTCTTCAGCCAGGTCGTAGAGAATCTGGGCTTGGGCCTATTCGTCACTGCCGCGCCCTCTCCACCCGCACTGTCTTCCCACTGACCTGAGAACAACTGAAGAAGCTCAGCAACAAAGCGCTTGACAATTGGCACCCACCCCTGAGGCTGTTTTTTTTAGCAGTTATCACGTGCCAGGTATTACACTCAGGATTAGTTGCAGCTGAAACCTATCGGTCACACATACCTGAACCTCCTGTTTTGCATCCTGTCACCTGGAAGACACCCACAGTGCCGGTTTTTACAAATGATTCTTCCTCCTGGTGGGGGTCACTCAATGCCTTTATTAAACCTAAAAGTTCATATAACGTTGCCTACAGAGATAATAGATCCCTGCCTTCTATTTGCGGATCCCATCTTCACACACCACTTCCAGGTCCTTGTGTGTCACTGGGGATTAGAACTCTGGTCACAGATTCCCCTGTTATTAGAGCCAAGCAGAGACATCTTTGGATGTTAGCACTTATAATTCCCTCGTTTCCAGATTTTAAATTCATGACTACTTCTACTTTGCCTCCTGATCAAATTCCTGTGTGTGACCCTTATCCAGAAGCCGATGAGAGTTGCTTTGCTGTCAATGGGAAAACAGGCGTTCTAAAATGACATGATTGTGTCGTTGTGGGTGCCGCATCAGACAGAAAAGGAGTAAAGCAAGTTTTAAATGGCACAGATTTGTATGTATATCATTATTCCATTTCATCTCCCACTGACGCTTACCGTGATTTAGTCAAACTAAATACAAGATTGACTTGGTCTGATACTGCTTGCCCGCTCCTGAACCTTTGGCCACATGATTTACCCCAGGCTGGGTTTCTCTTATTATGACCTTTTCAGTTCCCATGGTCCAATAGTTCAAACATCTTTGTGGAGGCTCTCTATGGTTACCCAACTTGCTGGTCTAAAAAGACTCAAGAAAGAATACAGATACAGAGCCCTTCAAGCTTGCGTGTGCTCCTGTTTTGCTGCTCTATAGCCTGGTGATTTTGGCACATTAGAAATACTTGAAATAATGGGGTCTTTGTTACTCATTGTAAAAATTGTGTTTTAACTAATTGTAGTTATCAAAGGTTATTATTTGACTATAACTTCTCTTTTCATTGTTCAACAACCCCCTTATGTTATGTTGCCTTTAAAGCTAGACACCCCTTGTATGATGATATGGGACTACATGCCTTACAGTTAATGTCAGATAGCTTGCAAAGAAAAAGAAGATTTGTTGCCTCTTTAATTTGAGGTATTGTAGCATTCTTTGCTATTATATTTTCCTTGACTGCCTCTGCTGTAGCTTTGGGCCAAGAAGTACATACTGCTGAACATATTGATTAATTCAGCAAAAATGTTACCTGAGCCTTAATGATACACGCAAAAATTGATAAAAATCTTGACACATGAGTTAGTGCCTTAGAAGAGGCAGTAGTATGGATGGGTGATCAGATCAGGCTCTAAAAATAAGGATGATGATTAGATGGCATTCGCAGTTTAAATGGGGCTGTGTCACTCCTTTAATTTACAATGCATCAGAAGTCCCACGGGAACAGGTTAAGCATTATGTTTTGGGAGGATGGAACCAGTCAGACATTTTCTTAGATTTAGCCTCTTACACGCCAACATAACAACCACCAGTCGCTCTGGAAGCTCTGTACCACCAGCTTCAGAAGTGGCCAAATCTTTGTTAGAAAAAATAACTGGATATGTTACAAGAAAGTCCTGGGTATCAATTTTTGCTAATCTAGGAGTTGCAGCTTTGATAATATTTCTTCTTGTTCTTTTTCTTCCAGTCGCCTTCCGATTGATTTTCTGCAGTTTACGATGCAGGCAGAAATCCAAAAGCTTCATTTGAAAAATATTTTAAAATGGGGAGATGTTGGGAGCCAAACCAACCATGCTGCCTAGCAAAACTACAGCCCTGGTGGAAGAAGCTTCTGCAGAGCAGAGTTTCCCAGGGAGGGTCTCCAACATCCCTCAAATATTTACAGTTGTCACATCCATTGTTGAGAATTTGTGCATTGTCATCTTTACCCCACCTGGAGCGGATGCAAGGGCAGTCTTGAGAAGTACGAATGAAACCAGATGTAAAACTTTCTTCAACATAATAGGGCTTTCCTTAACTGAGGCCTTGGAGAGCCTTAGACAGATAGACGTCTTTGGGAATTCTGAGAAGGATATGTGGGAATTGAGTGAGGAAGAAACCCCAAAGTTGAGGTCAGAGGAGAAAATGAAACCTACCAAAAGCCCTTGGATTCCATTCAGATTAGGTGGTGGGGGACTCTTTTGGCCTCCCCGATAAAGAGGACCTTATAGACTGCCTCCCCTACTGATGCCCCTTTACCTTGGACAGGGGCTGACATAGAAGGAGAGAGAATGGTTAACATTAGTAGAAAACACATAAAATGGGAACCATGAAGTTTTTGGCAAAGAATCAGACGGTTTGGCTCCCCATGGTGCTTCAGGAGTATAAAAAATAAGAGACACAGGTAGACAATGGAACAGTTACCATGGGATAGTTTGTAAAGGAAAATATTTACGCTGAGAAGCATTTAACTCCGCTTGTAGCTGTTAGGCTTTGAAGTAGCACATGAGGTAGTTTCATTATGCAAAGTGAGTCAACCAGGAAAGAAACATTGGGAGCAAAAAATAGGGCAGGGTGTAGGATATGAGTCTAACCAAATTTTCTGAATACCTCAATCAAGAATAGTATGCGACATATAAGACAAACAGTACAGGGAGAAAGAACCAGGAAGAGGACAGGAAGTGATAGAAAAAAGTCCAGACCTTAAAATGGTCTTTTAGTGGAAACAATAAGGGTGATTTTGGAGTTAATCATAAGCATTGTTTTTATGTAGTGGTCTGCAGAATATTTTATGGTATAAATAAAGCTGTTTGGAAGAACTCAGCAGAGATTGCTTCCACCAGAACATTTCTCGTGTCTGTCTTGTCTGTGTCCGCCGACTCCACACCTCCTCCAGGTAGCCCGTTCAACCCTCCCTCCCGGAGCTGGACTCTATCAAATTATTATTCAGCTTGCAGGAATTTAATCATTGAAAGATTTCAAACCCACAACTCTTGACAAAGTCACATTATGTGGACCATCCTCACTTTAGAGGCTCATTTATCTTCTTCCCCAATCTAAGCATCTGGTCAGTTTATTGATAAAAATTATTAGTTTATGTAAAATTTAACATAAACTGTTTTAACTGCCTTCAATTATGAGTAAATTTAAAGGTTATATAGACATAAAAAATTAAATCAGTCTTTAAATGGTTAAATATATGATAGAAAACTCAATTTTAAGATTATACCCATATATATAATCCTACTACCACCTACTACTCACTACCCTCTACGATAACGTGAATTCTGACTTATACGGATGCTATATAGAGTTTCAAAGACTAAACCTTTCTGGGATTAGGCAAACTCATCTCTCTCCCTCAGGAGCTGCTGGCAAAATGGAACCATGAACCCATCATAAGCAATTCAGCACTTACCCGCCAGCTCGACCAGAAATCCTGAAAATATAGTGAAATAAAACTGTGACCTTATTCTTGGGTGTACTTAAATTGCATTATTTCCCTGCCAGTAATTCAAGATAAGATAATCAATTCACAAGATGAAGAATTGTATATTTAATTCAAGATTAGGAATCACTTTACAGGATTCATAAATGTAAAAATGAATATACCTCAATGTCACCCAGACAAGAGTCAATGTCAGAGCACACGTATGGTTCAGGTGCAATTAATGCATGTGAAATAATTAAGATAGTTAATGGGAAAGTAATATTTTTCAAAAAAAGACATCATAATTATAAAGGCTTTGTTTGTTTGTATTTCACAATGTCCAATAAAGGAAAATATCTAGATCATTGTCTATGGAATGAAAAACAATATTGGATCTGATAAACAATTGTGCATAGAGGTTTGATGACCGGCTTTAGAAATCAGTAGAACATGTATAGGACAGTTGATACCTCATAGTTTTCCCCAAAGTTTTACTTTTTTAAATCTCTGCCCTGTCAGTTTTGGGCTTGAGGTTACACTGATAATCTATGCAAAGTTATTTAGTTCATTCAGTGACAAACAGCGTATAAAAAAAGGAGCCTATTTAGCTAAGAAAGCTACCACCAGCATATTTGATTACAGTTAAATGAAAGTTTTTTGAGTGAGAAAGAAGAATCTACTCCCTTCAAGTAAATTTTGATAGTGACCTTATATGAGATTCCCAAAGCTATAAATCTTTTTTCCCCAAAGCTATAAATTTTTATGAGAACAAGTAGTGTCACCTCCCGCCACCCCTCCACACTCAGAAGAGCTTGTGGATTTGAACCAATGACCTTGCTGCTAGCAGCCCAACACTTACCTAACAGTGTCACCAGAACTCCTTTGAGAGAGAAATGGAAGGTGAAGTAGTTACATCTGTGTCAACCTGATACTTCTGGATAGGGGTGGGGTCAAATCTGTTGATCGGGTCACAACCTGATGCTGTGTCCTTGGGGGTGTGGCCTTCTTCTCAGTAGGAACCTGGGACCCACTCTCTTTCTCTCCCCTTCACCTTCCTGCTTGCTAGCCACCCTGAGGGCTGCTGGAGCTGAGCCATGCTTCCAGCAACCTTCGCTCCACATGACTGCACTCACTGGCCGGAGATCATTCTGCACCACTGCCTGTGGCTACGTGAGTCTGAAGGAGGGTCTTATGATATAGTATCAGACTTAAGGGCTTGAGTTGAACTGAAATGTAATGTATCATTATTTCTTGATATAAAATTCTTTCTTGTAAATGTATGTGTGTCACTGGTTTGTTCTTCTAGTAAACTTTCCTTAGCACATAAGGGGAGCATAAATTTAATATAAATATACAAAAGTAAGTAAACAAAGATTGCTACAAAGTCATCGAAAATTTCCTTAAATAAAAGTTTAAAAATGTAAAGCTATTGTTTCTCCACATGTCCCCCATCATGTTCTATATGATTCTAAAAGTGTTTCCATCTCTCTACCCCTTCCCAATTATTTCTATGCTCACTGATTTGTATCATTTAAATTTATTTGCTCACTGATTTGCATCAGTTTTGGCAACCTCAAGGGGCCCCAATCAATTTCCTTAATTTTTAAAAATTGCGAATTGGTTGAAGGTTTAAAGAGTATATGATCTATTTTATATTCAACAAGTCATACACAATTTACTTCATCTCATTGACTGTAATTCTTTCAGTGCAACACCACTCCTCCTACCTCTTCTCGGTGTTTCCCAACTCAACCCCTCCTTCCTAACTTGCCTGAACTTTGGCTTTTGTGTAAATATGATCCTCTTTATGTCAAATGGTTGTTTATTTTCCAACGGGTATACTTCACACATGTCACTATGCCCCTTAAAAATTTGTGAATTCACTAAAATTGACCTGAGGGTGTGAGTTCAGTCCCATAATTTACTTAAGGAGGGACTAAATCAGGTTCAGAAATTTTAACTGACCATCAATCTAATCCAATCTGGTCCATAGATCATTTCCATCAGCCTGGTCTATCAAGATTATCTGATCAGCAAGCCTAGTTTCCTCTATGATTCTGATTTGCATTCTATCTTTTTTCTCCAATTTTATCCAACCCCTCCTAACGTGTTCCTTTTCAAATCACTTGGTAGTGTAGCTGGGCATTCGAGCGTTCTTCTGGCCCAAGAGTCATTGACATTGAAGTTCATGTGACCCATTAGTCTATTGGAATAAGTGCTACCATATGTCTTTAAGTGTCACCACTTTCTTTACCCAGACAGGGAGATTAGTCTCTGGAGAAGGCTAGCATATTTGTAAAGCAGAGGGGCCTACTGGCTGCAACAATGGGATCAAACAAAAGAACAATGGTGAAGATGGTTCCTGACTGGGTGGTGTTCTGTTCTTTTGTACCTAGGGTGTCTGAGTTGAAGCTGATTCTACAGCACAGTACCTAACAACAGAAATAAGATGGCTGCTGGTGAGCTTTAAGAGCAAAGTCACTACTAATAAAGTAGGAAGTAGAGTATTACCTTTGTGGCTTGTGTTACATCAGTAGAACTTGGTTCCACCAAAGCTAGGGTCCTGTATCCAGAACCAGCATATTATTCTGTCAAGGTGTTTGGTTATGTCTACGTTTTCATAACTGTGCTCCTTGTATGTTCCATCACATCATAAATATATATGCAAATATCCTCTATACACATGTACAAATACATTTGGTCCAACTAATAGAAATATATTGAGATACACTATCATCTTCCTCCCAAGTTTTTTGAGATTTGGCAACAAAACAAAAATCATGACTGTGCCAGAGCTTGGTGGTAGATTAAATAGGATAGGGTCACAACCAAATTTTTCTAGGACAGCAATTGCTATCATGTAAAAATTAGGAGGTACATTATTGTGATGGGGAAAGCCAAAAACAAAACTTAGAGCAAATTTTCTGATCACCAGTATTATGCTAAGCTTCCTTAAAACTTCTTCATAATTTTTTCCCATGCTTTTTCTATGATCAAAAAAAATCTACGGTATTTAGATTAGTCTAATGTATAACAAAAAAAAAGATGCTCTTGTAACCATCTGGTTTTGTTTTGCTGGTTTTACTTGCAATAGGACAAAAACAACAAATCAGTCACTATGACTTTCTAATATTTAATTCTATTTGGGCTGCCTATGTGTTAATATTATCTTCAAAACTACATCATTAGTACAGTACTTCAAATTCAACAATGTCTAAAATGACGACTGCATTCAATAAGGCTTCCAGACACACTAAAAGAAAGAAAAAGATAGTCTATTTCTGAAAGATCAGCTACTGCAAACCTTACAAATAGTAGGGGAACAATTGTTCTGTGTAATATTGTCCTCTATCATATTGAAAATAAACCTCTCGTGTTGGAAAGCATTCAATATATGACTAGGGAAGTGATACCCCCCCCCCCCAAAATGAATCATAACAACTCACTGTCAAGACCATTTGTCAAGTTTATTTGTAGAATAGACTCATACAGACCCTATTGGACAGATAGAAGTGCCCTTTTGTGTTTCTAAGACTTCAAATCTTACGGAGTGAACAGTCTTCTTTCAGCAGAGTGGCTGGTGGGCTCAAAGCTTGTGATTAGCCGCTCAGGCCTAGTCAGTCCACTACACATCTGGCAATGATGTTTGGGATGGAACAAAGAGCTTTCACACCGTTGTTTTGTTTGTTTGTTTGTTTGTTTGTTTGTTTGGGTTTTGTTTTTTTTTTTGCTGCTGTGGCACAAATCAAAATGAGAAGATGCTGATTTTTACTTGATGCCAATAGTTGACACAGTTCTAAATTTCTTTCAAGTCCTTTTCAACCACATCCTTTCTCTGAACTGGGAAAATGGACTGTGTACTTAATTGTATTTTTAAAACGACATATCTCAAGTTACTCATTTCACCAACTGGTAAAGAAGCAAGGATGAAAAGACTTCACCTCATGCACCTTGATCATGTTCGCTGTAGGAGACATGCAAAAAAGGGAAATTCTCGATGAGATGGATTTACACAATGGCTGAAAAGACAGGCTCTCCGGTATACCAACAACTATGGGATGACATTATAAAGAGTGATATTTTGTTCAGTGTATGGGGTCTAGATCATGCATCTGGCTCATCAACCTCCAGTTCTTTGAACTTCAGCCAACGGCCTGCCATTGTCTACTGATGTCTGTCTACAGATCTTGAATGCTGTCAATTGCTTGCCTTCTGACCTGCTGTTCTTGGATTCCTTGTTCTCAGCAGCCACAGTCTGACCTCCTCAGTCCCTGTGGCTACGCCAGTGAGAAGCCTCCAGCTTCTGGCCCAAAGACTTGGAACTTCTCTATTTCCACAACTGTATGAGCCATTTTTTTTGACATAAAATTATCTGTCTGTGTGTGTGTGTAACCCCACACATCAAAAGCTGCCCTATAATTTTGCTTCTCTAGAGAATATTGCCAAGACACCCTCATAAATATGAAATGGCTTCAAATTTTTCATTTAAAAACTGGAATTTAAACAATGGATTTTTTCCCCACGAACTTTTTGGGGCCTTTTTTTGAGTATGTGTGTGGGTATGTGGCTGTGTCTATTTCTATCTATTACCTCTAAATGCTTTACCACCTGGTATATAATGAAAATCATTTCACATTTCAGGTTGAATGAGAAGTTTTTCTCTGACATAATCCTCATGGCATCCCTCTTTTTCCCCTTTGAAGATTATGCCTTGATGATATGAAGGATAAGCTTTCAGCATGCTAACACATGAAATAAATTTATATTTCATCAAAATCAAGAGAAGCTGAGTGCATTTCTAAAAGGAGGGCTTGTGACGTAGTTTATATTTTAAAATGATTAACTCTTCGATGAAGTCTTTCCTCCCCTTGCACCCTTCATCCGCACAGTGCTGTCTTGGAGATGCTTGTTCCTCTCTCTCAAATTGGCCTTGTGTATTTTTTCAGGTCATCATTTACATCCTTGCATTTATTCTAGAGCCTTGAAACTGTTTAGCTGCATCTTATGGATTCACTCTGAGCTATTTCCTTAAAAGCATTGATAGAAGTGTCTGCTCTTGACTTTTCCATGTGATTAATAGAAAATAATCACTTCTCCACTCTTTCATGCAGTCTGGCTAATTAACTGATAGAGGCAGCACACATCATTTCCACAGTAGTGTACTTATTGTTTTAAGAATTATGTGAAAATTAGTCTCTTACTACATGATTAGATTTTTAAAACTGATAATGAACAAAAAAATAGTATTTCTCTGCTATCTTTTTAATGTGTTTTTAATCACCAGCTAAATAAAAAAGAATTGTCTTTTAAAATAATTAAGACTGCATATCGAGTAACCATAGGACATCTACAATAAAGGGGTTAATGAAGCATCCAATCATCATGGAAACAATAAAAAAGGCATGCTTTAAACAACCCAAAGCAATTTCTGAAAACTAAATGCATCTGTGGTAGAGTAATTTCCATAACATTAGAATATTTTTCATTCTGCAGAGATTACAAGACAAAAAAGAGAGAAGTCTACAAACGATGGCAACCTCCCATGTGAGTGGAGCCAAATATTTAAATGAAAAATCTGTCAAAAAAGCCGAGCTATTAAAGTTTCACAAACTATGCTAACCATCATGGCATGACCTTAGTAGTGGCACCACTTAGGACCTTGAAGGAAGGCTACCATGAGAGATTTGCATTTACATATTGGACATAGCTTCTCAGCATATTAATAAGTCCTCTCTTATATGTGAAGAAATGCATACCTTTTCCTTCTCTTTAAACACAAGATCAATTCAAGGCTTGAATCAAATTCCAATTCATTGCATCTCCATGAACCTCTCACTCACAGACATGCCTGCTAATTACATAAAAGGGACGAGTATTTAGATGATCTGGATATGGAAATGGGAATGCAAATATTTCTATTGCATAACAGTTTTTCTATGGATTTGCTTCAGCTTATCAGTATATTAATCCCTCCTTAAGTTAAAATGAAAAACTATAGCATCACAAGTCATTAGGCACTAGCTCAGGCAATGAAGACTTGCATAAGAGGTACTTGCTTTATATCCCTTAGCTCATATTTGCTCATAAATACTATTTTAGTAACATGCTCAATATACATTGGGTCAAACAATTGTGTAAAGAACCTTCCTGATCTTTAGTTTTCTCGTCTGCTAAGTGGATATACTAATACATATTATAATTGTAGTAATTTATGAAAGGAGATATATTTGCATATATATATACATATATATATAACAAAAATAGAGTGCTAGTGACATAGTGTTTATGAATTGGGCTGCTAACTGCAAGATCAGCACTTCAAAATCACCCGGTGCTCTGCAGAAGGAAGATGGGACACTCACTGTGCTCCTGTATAAAGTGAACACTCTTGGAAACTCAAGGACATTTCTACCCTTCTCTACAGAATGGCTATGTGTCCTCATCAATTTTAGGACAGTGTGTATTGCAAAAAAAATAAAAAGTATCCAAGGTATGTAATACATGTTCATTAAGTGGTAACTATAAATATACTTGGAGAGCCCAGGTTGTATAGTGGTTATGCATTGGGCCTTTTGCAAGGTCAGGCATCCAAAACTACCAAGTCATTCAATGGGAGAAAGATGAAATGTTCTACACTCATAAAAGTTTATAATCTCAGAAATGCTCAAGGGTAGTACTATCTTGCCCCATATGATCACTATAAGCTGATGTCAATAAGTTTTAAATTTTGGATTATTATAATTCAAAAAAGCTTATATATTAAATGATTGCTTAAGAAATGGACATTTGTTTAGCACCATGGACCAGAAATTATATATTTGCCTTCTACATTAAATGAAATTATGTATGGACATTTACTACTATTGGCCAAGCGTGATGAAGTGAAATTACTTCTACCCATAGTTTTTGCAATCTCAAGAAAATGGTACAAGGGAACTATGCAAACAGAATGTCAAAATGCTAATTGAGGGGCTTGTTTAGTCCTGCTGTTACTCTGGGTATAAGAGAACTATCTGAGATGCAGGAATGTTGAATCATCAAGAAAGAAAAGGTACCCTTGTTTTGTAAGGATCCCCCACCCCAACCCACAGCTCTCTTGTCTTTAAGGCCCACAGAGAGGTGCAGGTGAAGAATAATGATGCCAATGGGGGATGGAGGATGGGGGTGGGCGCGGGGCAGGTGGAGGTCAGAGCACTTACCCACTCAAAGGGAGGGTCTGGTTTATATTTCAACAGGAAAGGGAGAGCAAGAGTGGACCTCATTCTGGCGTGCCAATTCAAGAGGGCAATGTCGCTGTGTGGAGTAGCTCATTTCCCAGAGATGACTGCAGGGCTGGTCTCAGCTCATGATGTGAAGTCCTTTCCCTCCTTTGATGACAGTGTTGTAGAAGACAGCTCTGAAGACAGTTCAGAGAGGGCAATTGGTCTGACCCGACCACCTCGGGCCAAATCAAAAGGAGCGTGCAACAGACCAATCATGGTGCAAACCCACGAAGCCAAAAGTAGCCCTGAGCATAGACTTCTGACTTGGGGGCAGCATTTTACACCCCTTCAGAACTGGTTTTGGATTAACCACAAGGGGGAAACATTGAAATACTAAAGGCATAATAGGGTGGGTGGAGCATGGGGGGCACTAGACCACTCCATCCCTGATTGCTGGTATAGCAGTGTGGAACTACATTGTGCTCACCTTGCGGACTCAGTTACTGAGTATTAAAAGATGTCTGAGTGGTTAGTTATCCAGAACAGGCAACCTTATGGAGACAGTAAGTGGACTGGTGGTTCCCGGGGAGAGGCAGAGTGGGGGAAGGAAGAACGAGCCAATAATGATGGGTATAAAAGAATAGTAAGTGCTTTAAATGTTCAGTGAGGAGAAGCAGATTCTCTTGGCTCCTTGGAACAATTGAATGGTATCTGAGAGAAGTTAATGAAATGTGAATGATGGGTAGACATAACTGAGCATAGGAGGCAAAAATAAAATATAAATGTGTGTGTGTGTGTGTAACTAGGAACATGTGGACTTCAGGCTTCTAACTAAATCTTGCCTCAATACAAGGACAGTTTTTATCTAATATTGTGGCACTGTATGATACTTACCTCCCTGGCCTGATTACAGAGACAGAATGCATGCATCAGCAGATGTGGTGAAGAAAGCTGATCATGCCTGCCTATAGAAAGCTTTAGCATCTGGGTCTTAAAGTATTTTAATAAAACAAGAGGCCATCTAGTAGGGAAGTAACAAAGTCCACATGGAAGAAGCACTCCACCCTGTGGGATCATAAGGTGTTGAGGGGAAGAAGTATTAGAAGGTTAAAAACACACAAACACCTCAAAGTGAAGGATAAAGAGTGCAATAGAGATCCTGAACCCACCTGCAAGTTAATTGGACAGTTCTCAGAAGGGCCACATGGGAAGGATGATACATTAAGGGTGTGGTATGACACTGAGGAACTGCATAATTATCCACTAAGTCTTTAATATTTCCAACCCTCACTATTAACGCTGTTATTTGTTCTACCTGATGAATCATATTAAATTTGAGTATGTTCATTTGTATATTTAAGATTGCTCAGGACATAAAATTCAAGATAGATAACTCTGCAGAAACAGTAACAGGAAGAATTCCCTGAGGGTATGAGAAGAGGGGGCAGGTGGATGGGGGTGAAGGGGGAAAACGGGGAAGGGGGAGAATGGGGAGCTGATCGCATTTATGAGTGTATTAACTGCGCTCGATAGGATTAACAACAGCAAAATATGTGAATGGATGTATCGGATAGTGTAAGATGTCAATAAAAACTATTATTTTTAAAAAAGAAGAAGAAAGAAAGAAAGAAAGAAGAGCTACCCACAGAGTGTGTATGAGATCGCTGTCAGAAGTGACGGAGGCAGCCATGCCACCAGAAGCACCGGAGACCACATTCTCAAAGTCCTGAGACAACAAGAGAGGAGCAGCTCCCAGGCTGTGAGGCAGTGGGGTGGGTTTCTTGGCCTAGGAAAAACAGAAATGCTTTCCAGCATGACAAAGGAGAGGCATAACAAAAAGACCTGTTTCCTTCGCATTATGTAACCTGTCAGTATACCATAGTCACGAGTACTATCTATGGATTCTGCATGGCCTAGATCATCGATAACCATGCAATAGATTATCGAACCCAATGGAACAATCTAGTGTCATGAGTAGAGTAATTAGTGTCAGAAAAGGGCAAAGAAAGATGCAGCACCGAGGAGGGTCTGACCCCTGCCTATGGCAGTCGGTCTTGAAGTCGTGGTATTTGCATGTCAGCTGTGACTCCATGACATTTCTTCAGCAGGGCATTTAGAGAGAAACGTAAAGTCAAATAAAGAAATATTTACATATGTTTAATAGATGTTTTGGTTTTATATACTTGGTGACATTCCAGGTTTTTCATTTAATAATTTCTGAAAATATTTACCATGGGGAGAAAATGCACTTCAGCTCTAGTCTTATTTATTTTCTTGTTATTTGAATAAAGGTTGGTATAATTTCCTCTTATTATGAGGAGGAGTCTAGAGAATAATTAAACATGGGAATTGAGGCTCTTTCTATTTAATATGAAAATAAACATCATAGAAATCCAATTTATTACTTTAAATGATTTTTCCCCACTTACAAGTAAGTTGTTTTGGCTGAAAATACTATAAAAAATGTTCTACTCCATAGGTTTGGTACTAGTCAGTTTGCATTTATACTGAAACTTCAGTCCATATTTTCACAACAACCATTCCAATAAAGCCAAGAGGGAAATGAAAAGAGACTGTTTTGGGGTAAATTGTTAAACATCAACAGCAAAGAGTGATAATTATAAACCTATGTTAACAATGATTGAAAACGTGCATCACATGGACCCTAAATATATGATTTCATCCTGATACTAGTCTGGATCATAGCCTTTTTATGTGACACCAATCTTATGGTTTGATTTTGCTCAATTCTCATGGAAACATTGTCATTTTAAAATATGTATAAAATCCACAAATTTCAAAACAACACTGAAAACCAAGCTATTATAATATGTAGATAAGATCTATTTAAGGTTTAGGGACTCCTGCAGCATAGTTGTATTGCTTTGGCAATCCTACCACCAAGCTATAGCTGGAGCCGCTTTACATGGGGGGTGTTTTCACAACACTTTGCTGTATTTCTGAAATCCAGATGTGTATATGTAATGGATACCCTAACTCACCCCATCTGTTATTATATAAATAGTTTCATAAAATAGGAGAAATCATATATATTGTTGTTTTACAAATACATGATATAGATCAGACATTTTTAGCATACGTTACATAAAAAATTTAAAATGAATAATGTAGGTAACTTCTAAATTAGGTGGGCCATAATTTTTAATGAGTTTGAATATCTAGATAATGTAATAACTTGATATAATAATTTGATTAAAAAACACTTGTCATTAACTATCAGGGTGTGTTCTGAGAAGACTCATTTACAGAGGGTTGCTATTCTGTTATTCTCCACAATAATCTCTAAAGAGTTTAATTATTTAGTTTTCAGGTCATTCTTATTACAAGTTTTATTTCAACAGGTGAATTAGTATTTTGTTAAATTATTTTTAAGGCTCGTGACAAATGTAAAATGGAATTATTAATAATAAAGCAAGTTATAAAATAAATGATTAAAAACTGCTTTAGCCATTCAAGGTTTACAAGGCTTAAAAAGACTTAAAATATTTGTTATGAGTAGAATTTAGGATTAAAACATTACCTCTTTACATGCAACTTTGTTTGTTTAAACTAATTATTTCCTAATAATGTTGGACAATTATACTTCATTATATTTTCAACATTATAGATACATTTAATCTCGTTTAGTCTTTTCAGGGTGTCTGTTTCAGTTACCCAACACAGAAATGATGCGATTTTTATATTTGTAACTGTGCTAGTTTATATGGTCTGAAGATGATTTACTGGAGAGGCAAATCTAGGTATAGAATATCAAGTAACACGATATAGATGGGCATTTCACCTAAAACTATCTTAACACTTTCTCTTTTATTGAATTACTCTTTCTCTTTTAGTGAATTACTATAGAATCACAACACATAATTTCAAACTTTATCAGCATTTTTCAATAATTAGAGCATATATGAAATTTAGTACATTTAATTTGGACCTATAATAATTAACTGTAATTTTAAAACATACATTTTATTAAAATAAGTAGAATGAGAAGATATATTAACTTATTTTTTTAAGTTATGGAATCATTCTTATTTTAGCGCTATTGATACTCATTTTGTATATTTATAAGGCATTGTATATTTTCACACTACAAGATTTAATAATAGTTGTCCTAAATAATTTAAAGATTAGAACATATTTAAATGTGTAAAAAGTAAGTTTAGTGGAAAACTTTCTCATTCTTAATTATCATAAAATATCTTAATAGAATGAAGGTAGAATGATTTACATAGGAGACTGTAATACAGTCTCCTATGACCACCATCCATGAATCCTTAGATTCTCATTGCTCTTAAGTTTATTTTGAATCATAACCACCTTACAGAGTGGAGTAGAATCCTTCAGAGAGTTTCCACGGGTGTAAGCTCGACGTCAACTCTGTGACTCTCACTCCCATCGAGCAGCCGGTGGGTTCTAAATGCTGACTTGTGTTAACAGCTGACTACTTTACAACTGTCATACGTGGATCCCTAAATTTTAAACAGATTTTATCTGTTTGTTTGCATATTTGTTTCTTCCTGATACCCTGATAACAATGACACTCAAATCATATGTATTTAGAAAAGTTACTGGAACGGTGTCTAATAAATGGCAAACACTGCTATGAATTTTCATAATTTATTCATTACAGTTAAATTTTAAACAACACTGAAATCATTTTTGCTTGCTCTATGATAAAGATATAATGAACATTTAAAAAACATTCTATTTTCTTTTTATAGGAATCAATTAATAATATGTTCCTTAATTGAACAGCCAAACAGACATATTAATTGGCCGACTAAAATTTCATTTTTTCCTCTGTTGGGTTTCTAGTAGGGGAAGGCCAAAAGAAAAATAATGAGATCCAAGGGACCAAAGGTCTAAAAATGAATTTCTATTGTATCTGTATTTTATGGTTGTTGATGTTAAGTGCCATACCGACCCTATGCACCACAGAAGGAAACACTCCTTCGTCCTGCACCAGCCTCACAAGTATTCCTATGCCTGAACCCTTAGTTGGACCATTTTACCCACCACGATGTCCTTCTCCAGAAACTGAACTCTCCTGACAATATGTCCAAAGTATGTTTGTTAGGCCAGGTTACTAGGAAACAAATCCAGAGACACTCATACATATTTAAGGGAAAACTCTATATCACAAACTAATTATGCATTAAGAAAGATTCCCAGCTTAGTCCAGATAAAGTCCACAAGTTTGATATTAGCCCATACGTCCAATATTAGCACGAGTTCCTCTTTAGACTCACACAGCACATGAAATGATGCTGAATGCAGGAAAATCACATGCCAGTAGGTGGAAAGTCCAGTGGGCCCAGTGACTTTGGAAGCATATCCAGGGCTCTGGCTGCCATCAACTTGTCTCCATGTGGCTTGTCAATAGGAATGTGAAATGGAGAGACTGTGTCCTGACTTCAAGGAGGAAGAGAGGAAACCTCCCAGAATCCTCATGAGAAAGGCATGCCACAAGGAGAAATCAATCAGACTGTGACCTGATTGACAAGCTTCATTCCTATAACCTGTTTATCAAGTTGGTATGAAATTATGTAACCTATCCAGTATAGAAGACAAAATCTCATCATTCTTGCCTCTGGCCTTAATCTTAAACTTTTTATATCCAACGTCCAACTGTCACTTGCAATTGAGTAATGGAGAATGCCATGGCTTGAGTCAGGCACACCTTAGTCTTCAAACTGACACCTTTGCTTAAGAGTTCTTGTGCAGTGGATTTACCCAATGCAATTTGTCTTTTGATCTTTTGGCTGCTGCTTTCATGAGAATTATCATGGAGCCATGCAAGACAAAATTCTTGACAACTTCAACTTCTTCTCTGTTTATCATGATGTTACCTATTGGTCCAGGTATGAGGCTTTGGTCTTTCTAACACTGAGTCATACTCCATACTGAAGCCTGTCATTTGAATCTTTATCAGATATTTCTTCAAATTCTTATTTTCAGCAAGCAAGGTTGTGTCATCTGAATGACACAGGTTGTTAGTAATTACAGAATGTAAACTTTAAGATCACAAACTATTTAATTTTAAATAATTATTTTAATCATCCCTTCTACAACACAGGTTAGTTTTAGTTATTGTCTCCTAATTTTTCTTTATTCTAAGAGTTTTAAATTAGAAGATGATAAAAATTCATGTGTTCTCTGAACCTGCCTTAAAAATCAGCTTTTTATTATATCTGAAATGTATAGCAAAACCCAATTATTGAGGAATATTCAAAATAGAGTCTTTGTTTTTAAGAGGAAACAAGGTTAAAGCCAGTTGTAACAGTCACCATATTTTCAGCATGAGACAGTGGTTTATTTTTAAAAACAATATGGCTCATGTGTATTCAAGAGACTTCAAAATAAGGAGTCAAAACAGTGTTGCAGACGAGTTCTTTCATGTCTTTGATGCAGAAAACAAATCAGCCTGAAGCCATCTGAGAGTTGCCATAACAGAGGTTGGGCAAATCTCAGCAAGGTCGAAGCATTCCAAGTCAATGACATTTGAAAGGAAATTAATCCTTTCCCTGCTGAGATTTGCCATCTCCTAAACAGAATAAATGTGCAAATGCTAAGATGAATGGCTTTGCTAAGCACAACCAGCATTTTCCCTAACCCTCATGATGGCCCTTTATTTATTAAAGAAGTGTTTGCTAATCCTATTTTGCAACAGAATTGTTCATGCAAAAACTTCTATTGGTCATTTTTTCCTCATTATATATTCCAAAATGAGACATCACCCATTGAAAATAGTATATATTTTGTAAGCCTTATTGGACTAAGTGCTCATTCAGCCATAATCTGAAGGACAATTATTAAGAATCGATCATTTCTGCTGTTGCAGAAAGTCTCATAACAAACTAACTCTTGAGTAATACTACTGGTATGTAAATAAACACTATAACATACTGTAATCACACAAAAGACAATTATGCTTTTATCTTCAACTATCACTAAAGTTCAAACGATGTTGTCTGTCACAAGGTCAGAGGTTAAAAGGACATAAGAAATTCAAAGCTAGTATTTGCTTCGCAAAGCATACTTTCAAACATTTCTGTCACTCTGAAATTTTATTGATTCGGATAGAAATTAGGCATTTAAACACGCAATAGACATAACCATTGAACACAGTCCAGCTCCAGGGAAGCCCAGAGCACAAAGTAAAACTTTTCTTTTGCATTTCAAGTCTGCACATCTTTACAGGAGCAGACAGACTCACCCTTTCCTTGTGGAGAGATGAGTGGGTTTGAACCACCACACCTGCAATTATAGCCTACTTGCTATGCCATCAAGGTTTCTTATTGAAATACAAAGAAGCTTTAAAAAGTTTGGGGAGCAGCTAATGCAAAGAGCATCATAGGGCTGGCCTTTCCCTGAGACGTGATGTCCCCTCACTGACCCACAGTACTACTGGAGACAGCACTGGTAATAGTGTGGAATGTGTGCCCAGTTGACCCCAACACAGTGGGGCAAAACATGAAGGGAGCACAACAGAGCAGGATGGGAGCAAAGCAATCTACTCCCGGAGGAATCCCCAAAATAGGCTTCTTACCCAGGGGACAGGGCTTGGCTCATCGTCAGAGCCATTCAGAAAACATTCATAAAGGTCAGCCGACAGACCTGGACTATTTTCAGGCTATTCTCCCTCCCCCATTTTTGGCGTTCTTTTTGTTTTCTCTATGTCTGTCTGTATGAGAGACAGGATGAACAATCCCGCAGAGAAAACAATGGGACCTTTGGTTCTGGGGAACATGGGAGAAAAGGTTGTGGAGGAAAGCGAGGAGGCAGCTAACAAACTCCGGAACAAAGGAATAATAAGGGATCTGAAATTCATGGTGAGAAAGGTATAGAATGCTTGATGAAGTTTGCCTGAGTGCAACGTAGCCCAGAGGAATTAATGAGAGCCGAGGGAAGGGTGAGCATGATATTGGCACAGGAGGAACGTAAATAGAAAAAAGAACTAGGAGGCAAAGGCTATTTATAGAAGTATGAATACAGACATGTGTATATATATAAATATAGTAATTTATAATGATAGGGATTTGGGTTTATGTGCATGCATTTATATATTTAGTATTAAGAAAACAGATGGATTTGGGGCCTCTACTCAAGTCCTCCCTCAACACAAGAACACGTTGTTCTAATAACCAGGCATTCTGTGATATTCACCTTCCTGAAACACGATTGCTGAAGCCAAAATGGATGCATAAGCAAAAGTGATAAAGAAAACAGATGGTGACTGGGTAAATGAAGGCAGAGCGATGGGGGTCTTAAAGGCTTGAAGTTAAACAAGCGACCTATAGAGAGTTCCTGAGTTTTACAGGTGACACTATGGGTGCTTGGGGACAGTGTGTAACCCGGAGCACTGGGACAATGGTCATATGTTGCCCCACATTCTCAGATGCTCTGAGTACACTGAGAACATAGCTGCATATGTTAAGATCAGATTATTCCCAAGGAAATGTATGAGCTTAGAGCAATGTTATGGCGATGTTATTGTTACACTAGGAGCGCGATGAGCCCTTGCCTCAATATATATAAGTGTGTACTTTGAAAATGAAATTGCCTTTGGATCATCAGTCCACTGATGAGTCTTTTCCTCCAGGTTGTCACTCACTGCAGGTCTATACTGCCGGACATAACATCTGGTGCCCGAACAGGGACCTGACAGAGCTATCAGCCGCCTGGTATTTTTTTATGACGCAATGACTCCCCTGAAAAGAAGAGCTTAAAGCTATTCATAATAATGCTGGGAATCTACACGTGTGCAGGAAGATTCAGGGAAAGCAGCTGAAGAGGTTCTGAGCCGTGCATGCTGTGTTTAGCTGTAGACTTTTGTTCTGTGTTTTAGTGTCTGTCGGTCTTGCGGCCATCACTTTTTCTCCTACGGATAACATCTCCTAGGAAAACATTAGTCCACCACACGATCTCACGCTGGCCAACTGGCGTCTATGAAAACAGGGCCGCCTCCCAGGAAGAAAAAGTTAATCACAGTATCCCGTTAACTCTTTGCTCCTATGATTGCCCACACTTTGACCTGGGATGGTTCTCTGAAGGAACTTTTAATCTCTCTCTCTCTCTCTCTCTCTCTCTCTCTCTCTCTCTCTCTCTCTCTCTCTCTCTCTCTGTTACCCGGTTCGAGCTCTCATTTTTGGTCAAATATGTGGAAAAGCCAAATATCCAGACCAACTCATCTACATCACCCTGTGCCTTGATGTCCTGGAGTTAATCGCCTTGGCCAACATAGGACGATTGTCAACAACTAGTCCAGACTCTCTTTAGAGCTGAGGAGCATGATTGCACGTGCAGGGAGATCCAGCCCTCTAGCACCATCCTGATTAGGACCCTGAACTGCCCTGAAGGTAGGGAACGCCTCCTGGCCTACTGCCGGCCTCTGATAGTGGTCTCTGGGAGGCAGCCTGTGGTGCCATTAGTTTTTCCAAAGTAACTAGAATAATTCAGGGTCAGGATGAGAGCCCAGCAGCTTATTTAGAGGGATTGTTTGATGCCCACTTGCTATACCCCAATGGACCTGGAGACACCAGGTAATCGCAAGGCCATTTATGTAGCTTTTTTTGTCCGAGGCCACCCAGACTTCAGGAAAAAAGTTACAGAAACTAGAAGGGTTTGCAGGGGAAAATATCAGTGAATTATTAGAAATATCAGAAAAGACTGATAGTAATAGAAACCCAACAGAAGAGAAGCAAACTAAAGCGATGACCAGAATCCTCACCATGACCGTGGAGACCAGAACCTTGTCTGAGGCCAGGCAGGCAGAACAGACAGAATACATGCAAATTTATACTAGACAAGAACCAATGTGCCTATTTCAAAGAAGAATGTCATTGGAAGTCCAACTACCCTGAGGTAGTTTATTGTGCCAACCTGGCCGATAAATACATGTGGGATTCATTGAAGGGTGGAGGGATAAATGACTTGGTGAGCCTCACCTTTCTATTTCTCAGATCTTTTGCTTTCTGATGGTTGGACCACGGTGCAGCTGCCTTACCCAGTTCCCTGATTTAGCAGGCAAGGCTCACTTCCTACAAGACTTCTACAAGGCTCACTTCCTTCATTCCTGGAAGAAGTCACATGGACCTACCCCGATGCAGCCCTGGGTGCTGGAGCAGCCTGTGGAGACCCCTGCCAGTGCTGAGATATTTACACTGTCACTGACTTGGTTTTCCTCCTGCAGTTGGCATCATTGCGTGTGTTTTGTGAGATGGAGGAGACTTTGTGGATTGGTGTCAGACATATGGGTTATTGTTGGACTTGTGGGTTTGGGCAACACTTGGGTGGAATATGTTCTTGATGTGCACTTAACCTTCATTTCTGTGGATTTGTTTCTTTAAAGTACCCAGACTGGCACATGCCCCAAATGATCTCAGCATGAAAATCAGTCCAGCTGGGCAGAAACTCCCCCCATCCCAGTCTTAGAATTGGAATGAGGAGATCAGAGCACTGCTGTTCCCCTGAAGTCCATGACAATTCTGAAAGTGGGGGACAGGCCTGTCACATTCCTTATAGACACAGTAGTAATCCACTTGGTCCTCAAGGAAACAGCAGACCCCATCAGCAAAAAGGAGACTCTCATTCAAGAAGCAACAGACAAATCAGTAACTGTCTCTTAGACTAAGCTTAAGGGGGTGATCAGCTTTCAACCAGACCATACCCAAATGGCATAGGGCAAACCTGAAGAAGAAGCCTCCTGGCAGCTCTCTGTGACTCTTCCTTTGAGTGACAGTTTTCTCTTGATAGTCACTGGGCCTTCCTCTCAAGCATAGGAGGGAAGACAATTGACTGAAGCCCCGGGAGTTTGGCAGAAGGTAATCCCCCTGGGCTTGCAGCCCACAAGCCTCCAGTTGTGGTGCAGCTAAAACTGGAGCAAGCCCAGCTGCAGTCCATCAGTACCCCTGTCACCTTTAAAGATATAGAAAGTAGTTTGCTGAACTTGAAAGGGACTGATATTAAAAATAAAGAAGAAAATCTGCACCTGTTAGAAGCCATCTGAACACCCAGTAAAGTGACTGCTATGCATTGTCCTGGCCATCAAAAAGGAACAGAACCATTGGCTCTAGGGAACCGAAAGGCAGATGAAGCAGCTTGAGCCACATACTTAAGAATGGACCTGGTACTGGCTGCCTGACTGCCAACACAGTTTACCAAAAAGTGAAAGTAAAAGACTCTTGAAGCAGCCCGAACTCATTCTGGTAGTTACATAATCTGCTGGTGTCAATTAGGGACTTGAGAGGATTAAGAGTGAAGGGATGAAGTCTAGTCTTTCAATTGGATCATAACCAGTGAGGCCTCTGTGTGGGCTCAGAAACTTTCTATTTTCATACTTCCCAAAATCATTTCTATAAGTCCTTATATCCACAATAATAAGCAGAGGAAATCAGTATAAACAAAGCAGAATCAGATACTAACTCAATCCTTAAAACAGTCAAGTTCAGTCTTTTTTTTTTAGCTTATCTTAATCCTTATTTAAACTATTCTATTTATTCAAACGTATGGGAATAGGTCTCTGAGAGCATAAAACCAGACTCGGGCTTTCTGTCAGATATTTTGACCTCTGTCAGCCATTTTCCCTAAGCATCATGGTTTCTGAGAAATTCAAGGGTGATCTTGACCCTTGAGCTCAAAATATACATTGAAAATATTCCTTTTGCCATTTCACACAGGAATAACCAAAGACTACAACCTAACAAAATAATAAAAACTTTGACTTCCAATATTCTTTCTAGAAAACAACATCATAAACAGCATGGACATAACTGATTTCTGGCTAGCCAAAGAAGAAACACTACCATGAGGGAGAGGTCAAACAAACATCTACTCTCCATCTTTATGATTCGTTTCTCTAATATCCCACTCCTGGTACCATAATGTGTTAGGGTAGACTAGAGAAACAAATTCATAAAGACTCATATTGTATAAGAAAGAACTTTATATCCAAAAGCAGTTGAATATTGAGAAAACATCCCTGCCCAGTCCAGATCACGTCCACACGCCAAGTATAATAGCACATATGTTTGATACCAATCGATAACGTCCTCTTCAGACTCTCTCTCTTGACTCACTCCCTTGGAGACTCTCTATTGACAATGCTCACTACCTCAGAGACACTCTACTGATAAGACACTTGGTGCTAGCCCCTGGGAACTGGAGGAGCCACGTGGAGAACCCTGCTGGTGATGATAGGCTTCACCGTCACTGGATCCACAAGACTTTGCACCCACCTGTAATTGTCCTGAATTTGGCATCATTTCATGTGTTTTTGTCAGTCAGAAGAGGACTTTATAATATTCCACTTCTCTTGTATATAAAGCTCTTTCATATACAAATGAGTATTTATGACTTTGTTTCCCTAGTCTAACCTGACTAACATGCTCATCTAGGCTCTAGCAAACTGGCAGAACTCATCCAGATTATTGGGCCACCCTGTCTTCCAAGATAGCAGAAAAAGTGGTGATTGCCTGCCAGAGTTGTCTGCCTGTGCTCCATACCCTGTTGGGAGCAGAGAACAGGATGCGAGGTAGGAAAGCACTGGGAAGCAGATTTTACAGAGATTAAACCAGGGAAATGAATTGATAGGTACTTGTTAGTTTTTGTAGACACATTTTCAGGTTAGGTAGAAGCATTCCTCACCAAGAAAGAAACTGCTCAGTTGTCTGACACCATTGGGTCAGACAATGGAACCAGATGTGTTGCTAAAACTATATAAACATTAAAAAAATTGGGTACAAATTGGAAATGACACAGTGCTAATCACCCTCAGAGCCCAAGGCAAGTTGAAAGGATAAATTGGACCCTAAAAGAGACTAGTTAAATTAGGTTTAGAGACCTGCGGTGCATGAGTGGCTGCCCTGCCTCGAACATTGTTATGCGTCTGTTGTGCCCCATTTAAAGTCCACTACCACCTGGCTTGCTTGTAGCTCCAGACTCACTCCCTGTCTATATGTCCTATTTGCAACAAAAGCAAGAACCCTGAGCTGTGCATATTAGTTCAGGTCATCCCCCAGGTGTACTTATTTAGTGGGACAGAGGAAAAGAACCCCTGGACATAATTGCTGAAAGCACCTGATCTCAAAGAGTTGCTCCTATCTTATTGTCCCATTTAGTAGGTCTAAAAGTGATCCTCAGCCCTAGGAGCCTCCACCCTTGTTACAGGCCAACAAGGTGGCTTGTGGGTGGCGCAAGAGAAGACTGTTGCTTTTATGCAAACAAAACTGGAATTGTTAGGCAAATCCAAGCAGATGTAAGGTAGGAGTTAGATAGAAGGCAAGGGAACATGAACAAAGTGGGTTTGAAGCACGGTTTAGTATTCCCGTGGCTGACAACCCTCCTGTCAGCCCTCGCAGGGTTTTTCGTCATTTTAGTGTTGTTATTAATTGTCGGCCCTTGTCTTCTGAATGGTTTAGTAAAGCTTGTTCAGGAGTGTGTCAAACTGAGCTAGAAAACTCAGTATGCTCCTAAAACTAATCAGAAATATGATAAGGGTGTGGTGAGAAATGTGATAAGGTAATTTTTCTGGGTAAAATTGTTCTAGGTTTGCAATAAGAGCAGTAGAAAACAGGATGATCCCAAGCTTGTGTAAAGGTTCCCATTAACTGAAAAAATGTTCTGCTTCTGTGCCCTGCAGTTTTTGAGAACAACCACAGCTTCAGCAGATAACTGCTTTTTTAGCTCTTCAGCGTTAGCTAAAAAATATTGCTATTAAGTTCACAGCAAAAGAAATATTGTTTTATTGTCTATATTTAAATGGTTGATTAAAATAAAAGCACACTGAATTGAACATGAATCATAGCTAGTGATTTGTATGGAAAGATACACATATGTTTCTATTAAATAAACATCAATTTGTATCATTGACTTATAAAATTATCTAAATTAAGTAAAATTAAATTAAATAAAAAATTAAGTGGTGTCATATTATGCTATGCATTTTAATCACTCATTCCAGAAATTTAAAGTATAAGCATATAAAAAAGGAGAAATCATTATGAAAATATGATGTTACTCCCCCAAAAAAACAGAATTATTTTTTTAAGTTATGTTTAAATTTTTGTTTTTGCAAAACAACCTTATCACCTTCAAAGTACTCTCCATTACACTTAACGCATATGTCAAACCCGTGATTCCAGTTTGGAAACATTTTTCAAATACATCTGTTTGGGTAGCTGACAGCACATCCTCATTTTTTCTTCGCCTCTCTACATCATCAAATCACTGTCCATTCATGTCCTCCGTCATTCCCAGAAAGAAAAAGAAGTCTTACTGATTGAAGTCAAGTGAGTAAGGTGTGTGGAACAGAGAGGCATGCTGCTTTTTGCTGGAGCACTGAGAACTGGAGCACTGGGTTGGGTGCGTGCACACACTGCTGTGCAATTTTTTCAGACTCTCTAAATAGAAAGCTTGATGAACAGTCTGACCTGGTGGAACAAACT
Source organism: Tenrec ecaudatus (assembly GCF_050624435.1). Taxonomy (NCBI): domain Eukaryota; kingdom Metazoa; phylum Chordata; class Mammalia; order Afrosoricida; family Tenrecidae; genus Tenrec; species Tenrec ecaudatus. The sequence goes on along the minus strand of NC_134531.1, from coordinate 176,946,179 downwards.
CCAAATGCACTATCCCCCTCACACCGAAAGAGCAAATGAACATCGTCTTGATCTTTGATTTAACTTGATGAGCTTTTGGGGGGCGAGCTGATGATAGTGTCTTCCACTGGCATCGTTGCTAACTGCTTTTGGGGTCATAAGAACAGCACCATGCCTTGTCACCTGTAATGACCTTGGATAAAATGTCTGGGTTACTTTGGAGCTGCTCTTTCAAAGCATGGCGTGTTATCACTCCACATTCTTTTTCCTGATCAGTCAGAACCCGAGGCACACATTTGCAGTAATGCATCTAATTCCCAAATCTTCCATTAAAATGCACTGAACCAAGCTCCAAGGTGGTCCAGATAACATCCCCTTCTCTCCAATAGTCTTTCATCACTCTTTGAGCACAGTGCATGTATTTTTATCCACATTTTCCTCCATTTGGGAAGTTGACAGATGTCCAAAACAAGGTTTTGTCATCAATTGACATTTCACCTATTTTCAAACAAGGAAAACACTCATACTCATGAGTTTTCCTATAGAACTGTCCTTCTAAGTTGTGTTCAACATCACAAAAAAATTTTTTCCTGAGCAGGTAACAAAATTTCACAGATAATTGTTGTTCTCTTAAATCAACCATCACAAAAGTTGAGGTTTGAGTGAAACTACTTTAAGGGGAAAAAAATCACTGTGACAAGAGGTAACCTTCCTAGTTGATGCCACTGGGTGCACTAATTCAGAGTGTGTTCCTATAAGCTCGCCTAGTGGGGAAGAACATGTACTATGAAAGTTCCTCTCAGGCCAGCGCAATTCTGGATTATTTTATTGCTCCCTCATATAGAAAACATTATTGTCCTTTCATATTTCTGAAGTTGGTGACTTTTGTTAAAAGAACTATAGGTATGTATTACATATAGCAAAACTGATGACCCCAATGGCATAACATATCTGAGATGAACCTCTATATGAACAACCCAAAATCTGAACATGTCGAAAACGAGGTAAGGTCTAATGTGCATCACAGCGGCCAATCAACTGACAAGCTTTTAACCAGTCTTGTCAGATTTATCATTTTGATCTTCCTCAGTCATCTCTCTAATGCGCTCTATTTGGTAGCCACTTTCCACCTATCCTTATATTGTGGATAAAGGGAAATCATCAGAGGCTTATTTCTTATGTAGATCCCACAAATGTATTTTGGGCTCCTATAGTCATTCGTGGTCTTCTGCATACCAGATTCTCCCAATTTAGGTTCTGGTACTATTCTCTCCCTTGACTTCTGATTATATCATTAACAATCCTTCAGTTACTGGTGTTGGTGTGCTTCTTCCATGTGAAATTAGTTTGACATTTCACTTAGATGGCTACTTGTTTGGAGATAAGACTTTATGACATCAGATGCTATTTTACCTGAAACCCAGGCACGATTTAATTTCTTCACCAAACCTTGCTTTAGCACTCATATCTTCTGAGTTTCCTTCCTGAGGGTGAGTATCAAGCAAGGTCAGATGTAAAAACTAATTGCTCTTAAATTGGAGATAGGATTTAGTGTGATTCAATCCTGGATCTATGTTTTTTGTTTCTCTTTTTTTTAATCTGCCTTTGGCTCATTTCCTTTCAAAATCTTCTTGTTAATTTATAGTAGAGCATTTTATCCATTATCCCTATGGGGCATGTTAATTTTGTCCTTGATTAGACCCTGGTAGTAATTTTTTAAAGCCCTGCTGAGAGACGGATATTGGGCTCATGGAGGCTAGCTCTGTATCTCAGTACCTGAATCATTCATTTCTACAGAATCAAGCCTGCCATTGCTGGACACTGTTGACACAAGTATTGGAAATTGACTTCTGGGGAAATTAACGATAATATTCACTGAGAATGTCAGTTGCAGGTTTGCTGGGACAATAGATATCTTAATACAGCTAGAGAGAATTGATGTAGCAAGACCATGTTTATCTGGCCACCACCCTTTCAACAATCTTGGTATAGCTGTCTTACGCTTCCTCAGACAACATGCATTTTCATCATAAATCCTCAGGCTACAAGTGTGTCCGAGGGAGAGTCCAGTGCACCCAGTGGATTTTCTGCATCAAATTTCAGAGATGCACCTTCTGGAGCATGCTCTGTGCTTTGAAGATCCAGGATTCAGTGCCCCAGCTTTCCACGCAGCTGGGCTGGGTCCCCCGGATGCACCCAGATGCCCAGGTCAATGTGGCCCACTTGGTGCATATCACCAGGGACATACCTCCCCTGAGACCCCTAAAACATTTCCAGTCATTTTTTCCCCAAAACTGGAAGTCAGTCCTGCAGCCCTACCAAGAGTCATGCATTTGTGCTCCCCTAGACATGTTTTCTCCCTTCCCAGCAGTGACTCAGTGCTCCAATCTCACCACACACTCTCCAGCATTTGATGTTCTCATTGTTTTTAATTGGGTATGGTTATGGGTGTGGGCATGGCCTTCTCATGAGGATTCCGGGAACTTCCTCTCTTTCTTCCTGGATGGCTGCCACACTCTCTCTGCCTTACATTCCTGTTGACAAGCCACATGGAGATGCTTCCACTGCCATTGGATTCACAATACTTTTTCCCACTGGCCTGCGATCTTCCTACACATGGCGTCATTGTGAGTGGATGGACTAATATTAGACTTATTGGCTAATATCGGACTTGCGGACTGGATCTGGCATGGACTGGAATGTTTTCTTAATGTACATTTATTTTTGATATAAATCTCTCTCATACATATATGAGTGTCTCTGGATTTGTTTCTCTAGTAAACCTGGACTAACCCAAATTATTTTTGACAACTGTGGTTGTATAGTAAGTAGGCTTTGAGGCCAGGTAGTGCAAAACACCTACTTTGTCCTTCTTTTTGAGGAGTTCTCTGCCTATCTGTATTTATTCCCTCTCCATATGAAAGTAATTAGTTTTTCCATTTCTTTAAAAAATGATGCTGGAATTTGTATCAGAATTCACAATATTGCATCTTATGATCCATGAACACAGGCTGTTCTTCCATTTGTATAGATACTTTTCGGTTTCTTGTATTGATGTTCTGTAGTTTTCTTTTACAGTTCTTTTGTTTCTTTGGTTAAATTTGTTACTAGATAATTCAGCTTTTATGTGGTTATTGTGAATGGTCTTGTTTTCTTGTGGTCTCTTTTTCGTATGCTCATCACTGGTATGTAGGAATCCAATTGATTTTTGCTTGTTAGTCTTGTATCCTGCTACTCTACCAAACGGCTCCATTGTTTCCAACAGTTCTGCTGTGGACATTTTAGGATTCCCTCTCTATAAAACCATATTGTCTGCAAATAGTGACAGTTTCACTTTTTCTTAGCTTAATTGTACTCTCTTAATTTCTTGTCGTTTCCTATGATAGTGGCTAGGACTGCCAGCACAATGTTGAATAAGAATGGGGATAAGGGACATTCTTGTTGGCTTCAATTATTCAGTGGAAATGGATTTTAGCAGTTGTTCATTGAGTGCAATATTGACTATTGGTGTTTTGTATGTGGCCTTTATTGTGCTGAGTGTTTTCCCTTCTTTTCCTATTGTCTTAAGAGTTTTTATTAGAAATACATTTTGGATATTTTAAATGCTTTTTCTGCATCAGATGATATAATCAATATTTATTATCCTTTTTCTTGTTAACGTAGTGTATTACATTGTTTTTCTAAAGTTGAACCATCCCCCTGTCCCTGATATGAATCCCACTTTGTCATGATGTAGCATTTTTTTTACATGTTGTTGGAGCCTATTGGCCAAAATTTGGTTAAGAATTTTTTGTTGTTGCTGAGAATTTTTGCATTTGTGTTTATAAAGTATGTCACTCTGTAGTTTTCTATCTTTGTGGGTTATTTGCCTGGTTTTGCTATCAAAATTATGCTGGCTTCATAGAATAAATTGGGAGTTTACTTCCCTTTCTAGAATATGGAAGAGTTTGTGTCGGATTGCTGTCAGCTCTTCTCTAAATACTTAATAGATTTCTCCTGTGAAGCCATCTAGACCTGCCCTTTTCTGGCTGGGAATTTCTTTTTTGACATTTTATTAGGGGCTCATACAACTCTTATCACAATCCATACAAATACATACACCAATTGTATAAAGCACATCCATACATTCTTTGCCCTAATCATTTTCAAAGCATTTGCTCTCAACTTAAGCCCTTTGCATCAGGTCCTCTTTTTTTTTCCCGCTCCCTCCCCGCTCCCCTCTTCCTCATGAGCCCTTGATAATTTATAGATTGTTATTTTGTTATATCTTGCCCTATCCGGAGTCTCCCTTGCCCCCTTTCTCTGCCGTCTGCCTCCCAGGGAGGAGGTCATATGTGGATCCTTGTAATCAGTTCCCCCTTTCCAACCCACTTACCCTCTACTCTCCCAGTATCACCCCTCACACCCCTGGTCCTGAAGGTATCATCCACCCTGGCTTCCCTGTGCCTCCAACTCCCATATGCACCAGTGTACAACCTCTGCCATATCCAGTCCTGCAAGGTAGAATTCGGATCATGGTAGTTGGGGGGAGGAAGCATCCAGGATCTGGGGGAAAGTTGTGGTCTACATTGGTACTACATCGCACCCTGACTGACCCATCTCCTCTCCTAATCCCCTCTGTGAGGAGATCTCCAGTGGCCGACAAATGGGCTTTGGGTCTCCACTCTGCACTTCCCCCTTCACTCACTATGGTATATATAATATATATATATTGCATGATGCCTTATACCTGGTCCCTTTGGCACCTTGTGATCGCACAGGCTAGTGTGCTTCTTCTATATGGGCGTTGTTGCTTCTGAGATAGTTGGCCGCTTGTTCACCTTCAAGCCTTTAAGACTCCAGACACTATCTCTTTTGATAGCCGGGCACCATCAGCTTTCTTCACCACATTTACTTGTTCACCCGCTTTGGCTTTAGCAGTTGTGTCGGGAGGGTGAGCATCGTAGAGTGCAAATTTAATAAAAGAAAGTATTCATGCATTGAGGGAGTGTTTGAGTAGAGGCCCAAGGTCCTTCCGCCACCTTAATACTAAACCTATACATATAGACACATAGATCTATTTCCCCATCCTCATATATACATTTGCATGTACACATCTTTGTCTAGACCTCTATAAATGCCCTTTGACTCCTAGCTCTTTCCTCCATCTCTCTTGACTTTCTTCCTGCCCTACTACCATGCTCTGTCCCCACCTGGGTTACAGCTATACCTCTTCTTTACATAACCTTACCCTTGATCTTTCCCTACCAGGCCTGCCACTCCCCCCTCAATACCATTTTGGGTCCCATGTTGTTCCCTTGTCCCTTTGTTTGTTAACACCACTTCCTTACCCCCCCCCCACCTCTCCTTATCCCAAGTCCCCCCGGAACTGCCGGTCCCATTTTTTTTCCTCCAGATAGTTCATCCAGCCTGTCTTATTTAGACAGACCTTTGGAGATAATAACATGCACACAAACAAGACAGAGGACAACAAAGCAACAGTATACAACAAAAGAACAACAACAAACCACTGACAACAAAACAAAACAAAACACATCAAGAAAGAAAAGCTTGTAGTTAGTTCAAGGATCATTTCTTGGCCTTTAGGAGTGTTTTACAGGCCAGTCTGTTGGGGCACCACGCCCTGGCCCCAAAGTCCCCTTTCAGCATTTCCTGGGGACCTTGCCACTCCATTCCCTTGCTGTTCTGCTGCACTCCACCACACTTTGCCTCGGTGTGGTGGAATCAGGTCAGGTGCAATTCCCACACTGTGTCTCCAGTGCTGTCCCCTTGGTCACTGAGGGGCATCATGTCTCATAGTGGGGAACTGGACATTTCTTGATGACCTTGTCTATTTCTTCTTTTCTTATGAGTCTGTTCAAATTAATGACCATATGTGTTAATTTGGGAAGAGAGTATTTTTCTAATATTTGTCCCTGTCATCTAGATTATCAAATTTGTTGGGATACAGTCTTTTGTAATACTGTGTTATTAATCTTTTGATTTCATTTGGATCTGTTGTGACTCCACCAGTTTCATCCTTAATTATAGATATTGACTTCTGCTCTTTCATTTTCTTTGTTAAGTTTGCTAGTAGTTTGTTGATTTTGTTGATTTTTCAAAGAACCAACTCTGTGTTTTGTTGATTTTTTCATTGTTCTTCTGTCTTCCAGTTAATTTCTTTTTGGTCTAAGGAAGATTTATACTGCTAACTCCGTTCTAACTGGGGAGGTGTGGTGTAAGGTGTTAAACATAATTCTGTCCTCTTTTTTCTTTTGTGCTTTAATTGCTATAAAATGGCTATTCTGAGAACAGCTTTCACTTTTTAATGGGAAAGCATATCTTCTTTTGTATATTTCCTTATAATGATTTGAAAGACCCCAAATTTAGTCCCTTGCTGCACTAGACCACAGATGGGATACAGGCAAGTGAGATAGATAATTGGGCCCTAATTGTGGACTCTCAGTTTTTGTTTTGTTTTGTTTTGCTTTTGGTTTGCAAATGAGTGGCAGATTTTTCAGGGCTCAGGCTACTCCTAATACTTAAACAAGCAAAGTAGTAGGAAGTTATTAATGTATTCTGTGTCTTCCATTCTTCCTCTCACTCCACCCCCACTGCTGCCCTATCAGCCCCCATTACCTCTATCCTCTACCAATATTTCCAAGAACAGTAACAAATGTTTTAATATGACATTCACCCAACATCCAAATTACATTACATCCTATTTCACAGAATATTAAACAATACACACAAAATTTCAGAGTACTCAAAATGTTCCTGGAAAATGGAATAAAATTAGAAAGACACTTTTCCATGAAAATTTCAAGCCTCTCCTATTAAAGAATACATTGTTCTGGATAATAATCCCCCTCAAGTTTTTCAAAGTAATCATAAATTTTGAGTTAAGAATTTTCCAGATAAATTTGGATATGTAAATAAATGATATGCAAATACATCTGGCTAGCTCATAACTTAGCAATGTGGTATAAACTGTTGAAAAATGTTTACAGAAAATCTCTAGATCAAGCATGCACATCATGCCATCCTTTGGTTTCAATATTCTCATATCTATTTCTAAGAAAAAGATCCCCTGTAGCCTTGTTTGGTAAGCATTAACTGTTACTGTAACATCAGTGATTCAAACCCACCATTCACCCCAAGGGATAAAGACGTGGACATATGTTCCCATCAAGAATTACAGTCCCAGAAATCTTATATAGGATGCGTATGAGTCAGAATCAACTCAACTGCGGAGATGGTATTTGGTTTGGGGTGGTTTCTAATAAATAAGGGCAATAATTTTAACTAAACATTCATTGCATATTAAATGTTTTTTATCCACTGTGATACAGCAGCACTCTTTTCTGGTAGGTTTATTATTTTAGCTTTTTTTTTTGTAGCTACTTAATCTTTTTCAAAAGTTCCATGAACTTTTTACTTGGAAGAGTTTCCCTTATTTTTGAATGCTATCTTTCATCTTATTTCACTATCTGTGTATTCTAATATAGACACATATGATGCTTTTAAAAATGCATTGAGAAATTCCATTGTTTTCATTAGATATTTTTTAATGTTTATTAGGGGCTCATACAACTCTTATCACAATCCATACATACGTCAATTGTGTAAAGCACATCTGTATATTCATTGCCCTCATCATCGTCAAAGCACCTGCTCTCCACTTAAGCTCTTGGCATCAGGACCTCTTTTTCCCCTCCCTTCCCGCTGCCCCCTCCCTCATGAGCCCTTGATAATTTATAAATTATTATTTTGTCATATCTTGCCCTGTCCGACGTCTCCCTTCACCCCCTTTCCTGTTGCCCATCCCCCAGGGAGGAGGTCACATGCAGATCCTTGTAATCGGTTCCCTCTTTCTAACCCCTTTTCCCTCTAACCTCCCAGTATCGCCCCCCTCACACCACTAGTCCTGAAGGGATCATCTGCCCTGGAAGCACTTTCATCTATTTTGGTAAGTAAAAAAATAAAATATTGCTACAAAATTTTAGACACCTATTAAACAAAAACTGTGAACCTGAGAAGCTCGTGGTCCATGGCATACCCTCCGTCTAGGAACATCTAGGTGGTGGTGCCTTCTGTGTAACTCTCCCTCAAGAACTCCATGCTCTTCACTCTAAACTGCTCTCCAAAGAAGCAGGTTTGACCCCCTTAGGAAAGCAAATGGTGTTCTTTTTAAACGTACTTTGAGTCTGAGGAGCAGAAATAAGTCTGATTGAGTAAGCTGAGGTGTATAAGGCTGATGGGGTAAGTTTATCCAGTGAATTCTTATAGGACCAGCCTTACTACCCTCAGTGAATGAGTAGGAGCATTGTGGTGATGGGATTATTTTTCTTCTTTGCTTGTCAGAACTGTCTTAGATTTATTCTCATCTATTCAGGTTTCAGTTTTGTAAAACTTCTTAATAAAAGTACATCTGTGAGAGAGTTACTTTATTGTGCCAGCCTGGCCGATAAACACATGTGGGATTAATTGAAGGGCGGGGAGCCTCGCCTTTCTTGTCTCTCGCTCTTCGATCATCGGTCCAGTGTGAGGCTGCCTTGCTTGTTCTATGCCTCAATTTACAGCTACACTACCTGTGGGACGCCTATCCGGTGGACTGGTCACTGCAAGTCGAGGTCCCTTTGAGACCACATGATTAAAATTTACATCTCTTGGGGACTGACCGTTGGTGACCTGGCTGACTAATGGTGACCTGCCTTGCTGTTTGCTGCCTGTGCTGGGATAGCCTAACTCTCTCTACAGAGGACTACCTGATGGCCCTCAAGACTTGAAGGACTGCCAGTGTCTCACAACTCTCTCACAGGAGTGAGTTGCACTGAGCCATTTGTACTGCTTTATAATTTAACTGTTCATTTCTTGTATTATATAGCTAGCTGTATATAATTTAACAGTTCATTTCTTGTGTTATATATCTATCTTTATAAATATATATGTATGTATGTGTATATACATATATATAATTATTAGCAATCTGGTTTTGTATCTCTAGAGAACCCTGTCTAACACACCATGATCTTCCTGTACTCTTTGAGAAAAGTCACCAGCACTTTTTACATTGCCCTGTCTTGAATTTGATTGCAAGCCTGTTTTTATTGGATCCTTCTATGATGTTCCAGGTAATCTTAAGGATACAAAGGTAGATGTACTACTTATCTGCAGCTACTCATTGATTGGGGAACATGTTAAATATTTTTTTACTTGGAATAAATGTATTCATGTATGAACTTGAACCCCAGAAACAATACTCTTTTACTGATCCTGTGTGTACCTCTGTGTATGTGCACATCTATATTTTACTTTCATCTTCAATAAGTTAATAATTCATACCACTTAAATTGCATATTTATTTGCACTCCATTTTAACAAGTTTAATTTTACTTCTTTTAAAGTGCTGTAGTAATGTGAACATTACTCAAAAGCCATTATAAAGCCTTAATAAGCTGTAAAATTCTTAAGGGAGGGCCTATATTTGATGCTCCATTAGCACACTGCTTATATCATATCCCATAAATGCTGATAGGTAATATACAAAGTCAGACAACAATGCTAATTTACAAACAGGATAATTAAAAAGCATACATATTATTAGTCTGTTGTTTGCAAGAGGATTATAAGATTATTTAGATTCTTAGATCAGTATATATTTATTAAAATTTCAGCACCTGACCCAGAATGCTGTCCAGATTAATTCAGGCTTATCATACTGTTCCCCCGAGGAAACATATCCCAAGTGTCACCTTGGAATACCCACAACCAACTCCTTCCCGCTGCACAGGTGTCCTTTCCCCAGACGTAATTAGCGATGCTGAGAGAGAATCTTGAGGAGACCTGCTGTCACAGGGCTTAGCACTCAGACGTTAACTAACTCAGATGTTCAGCACTCAGATGCGAAGCAAAGCGGACAAAGTTGTGGCAGTCAACTTCTGTAAATATTACAGCAGTAGAAACACTTCAAGACAGTTATCCTCTGTCCTATAGGTAGGCTATGAATCAGAATCCACTTGATAGCAATATGTTAGCGGGCATCTAACTTTGCTGTTCTTGGAAACACTGGAGTGGAGTATTTTAGAGAACTAATGATGTATTAAGGTAGGTAAAAGTAATGAGATGGAATCAAAATATAATGTAAATTTTCCAGAAATGCCTAAGTCCTCAAATCTGGTAGCAAAAGTACAAGTTGCAATCTACAGAAATGAAAATTGCTAAGTTTGAAATTAAAATCCTCCTGTCTGTGAAATATTCTTTGCATTTCTACTAAGGCTAACTTGGTTGTGCTTTCACAACCATGGTATATTCAGCAGTCTTCACAAGCACCTCAGTTCCAATGAATCAGTTCCTCCATCTTCCTTTTTCATTTTTCACTTTTCTTATACTAAAAAAGGGACTCAAAGAAAATAGCTTAAGTCTTCCATAATTTAATAATCAATGTAGCATCTTTGATTTTAATTTTAAAGAGTTTTTCTGAAGTAGACTTTCACAATGCAAATGTGAATGCCATGAGAATCCTTGACTAGGGCTTCCTAAGAACTTTTGAACACATACCAAATATGAGACATTAAAATTGCATTTAAAAGTAATTAACTCAATGAAACTCTTGGGGGTGGGGGAGAGGTAGCAGATATAGTATGCTATTTGTATATATTTCTCACTCAAAATTCACTGCCATTTAGTGGATGCCAACGCATAGTGACCTTCTAGGACAGAGCAGAACTGCCCCTGTGAGCTTCTGAGATGGTAACTTCTTAGGGGAGTAGAAATTCCCATCTATCTCCCACATAGCTTCTGGTGATTTTGATCTTTCTCCTGCAAGTCCAACGTGTAACTGCCATGACAACAGGGGTGCTCGTACACTTTTAGGGAGCTTTAAAATAGTGGTATAGTGCAGTTAGCATTGGGCTGCTAACTTTAAGGTCTGCACTTCCAAACCACTAGCCACACCATGGGAAAAAAAAGATTAGGCTTTCTACTCCTATAAAATTGTCTGGTTTCAGGAGCCCACAGGAGCAGTTCCATTTATTTAGGGTCAATAGGAGTCAGAATCAACTTGACAGTGAGTATTTAAGTGAGTGCATATCTGTATATGCACACCATGGGATTTGGAAAAGTTCACTGAAAAATGACATCTATGTACATATGTTTATAGCTTTAGTATTAAGGTAGCAGGTGGACATTGAGCTTCTACTCAAGTACTCCCCTCCCACAGCGCCATTTTGTTAACCTGGCATTCCCTGATGCTCACCTTCCCAACAGGATCGCTGAAGATAAAGTGGGTGCATAAGCAAATATGTAAAGAAAGCTGATAGTGCCTGACTATCAAAAAATATAGTGTCAGGGTATTAAGGCTTGAAGATAAACAAGCTGCCATCTAGATGTGAAGCAACAAAACCCACATGGAAGAAGCACACCAGCCTGTATGATCATGAAGTATTGACAGCATCAGGTCTCAGGCATCAAAGACTCAGAACAAAAAAATCATATCATTGTGAATGAGGGGGAGTGCGGAGTGGAGACCCAAAGCCAATCTGTAGGCAATTGGACGTCCCCTTACTAAAGGGAAGTGGGGAGGATAGGAGCCAGTCAGGGTACAGTATAGCGCTGATGAGACATACAACTTTCCTCTAGTTCTTTAATGCTCTCCCCCGCCAATAATCATGACCCCAATTCTATCTTACAAATCTGGCTATACAAGAGCATGTACACACAGGTACAGATCAGGAGCTGGAAACACAGGGAATCCAGGACAAATAAACCCATCAGGACCAATATTGAAAGTAGTCATACCAGGAGGGGAAGAGGAAGGTGGGGGAACAAAGGGGAACCGATCTACAGATAACTCTCTCCCAGGGAGATGGATAACAGAAAAGTGGGTGAAGGGAGATTCCAGTCTGTGTAAGACATGAAAAAAAATTCTATAAATTATCAAGGATTCATGAGGGAGGGAAGGTGGGAGAAAGAGGATGGAAATGAGAAGCTGATACCAAGGGCTCAAGTACAAATTATTTTGAAAATGATGATGGCAACAAATGTACAAATGTGCTTGACACAATGGATTGTGATAAGAGTTGTATGAGCCCCCAGTACAATGATTTAAAAAAAAGAAATGACATTAATTTTCCTTTTCTCAACAGAGATTTAAATGTTATACCATTGGCTAAACTAATGACACCATCAATGTGTAGTGACTATGCATTGGACTACTTAACAGCCAGCTCCCTGGGGGAAGGACCATCTTTCCACTCCATAGAGGGTTTTCAGGCTCCAAGATTTAGAGGGACAGTTCAACCCTGCTCATCACCAGTCAGCACTGCCTTGATGGTTGTGGACGTGAAGCCCCAAAGGATGGTTGATAAACTTCTTTAATATAAAATGACACCGCTGTTTGAAAAGTGGGCCAGAGACATGCAAGGGGGTAACCTCCCCAAACAGACACAAAACAAAACAAACTCTGCTAGATGGAGCTTTTGTAATATCCATTTTTTCCCCCAATCGACAAGCATTGAACAACTCACTCTGAATTAGTTCACCCAGTGATGTCACCTGGAAAGGTTTTCTCTGTATAAATTGTCTTTTTTCATAAAAGCAGTTTTGCTTGAGCTATGTTGTTTTTGTTTTGTTTTTTGTTTTTGCGATGGCTGATTTAAGAAAATGGCATGCAGCTGTGAAATTTTGCTTCCTGCTGGGGTAAAAATGATGCAGAAACTGTTGTGATGTTTAACACAACGTACAAGGTCAGCACTATGGGCAAAACTCAAGTGTATAAGTAGTTTTTGTTTTGTTTCTGTTTTTTGTTTCAAAAAAGTTGAAATGTCGATTGATGACAAACCTAATTCTAGATGTCTGTCAACTTCCCAAATGAATAAAAATATTGACAAACTTTGTGCACTTGTGCTCAAAGTGTAATGAGAGACCATTGAAGATTTGGGGAAGTTAGCTGGACTATCTTAGAGCTTGGTTCAGCGAATTTTAACAAAGGTTTGGGAGATTTGGGAATGAGCAGGTTCGTTGAACAATTTGTGCCTCAGGTTCTGACTGACAAGCAAAAAGAGCATCAATGGAAAACGTGCCATGCTTTCAAAGAACAGCTCTGAAGTGACCCAGACCTTTTTCCAAGGTCATTACAGGTGAGATGACATGGAGTTATTCCTACAACCCTGAAAGCAAACATCAATCAAGTCAGTGGAAATTGCCATCATCATCTTACCCCTAAAAACCTCAAGTGAAATCAAAGATCAAGATGATGCTTTTTTTTTTTAATATGAGAAGATAGTGCATTTGGAGTTCATACGAGGAGATAGTACCGTTTGGAGTTCATAACCAGGGTACACTGTTAATCAAGCATTCTATTTAAAGGGTCTGAAAAGATTTCATAAAAAACCATATGTGACAAAAAAGTCCTGATTTATGGCAGATGGGGGAACTGGTTTTGCCACCATGTCAATGCATCTGCTCAAACAGCCATCTATCTCAGTGTGCCTATTTTTTTTTTTTTTGCAAAAACAGCACGCCTCTCTTGCCCCACATACCTTACTCCCCTGACCTCGCACTGTGTAACTTCTCTTTGTTTCCATGGATGCAGAGGGGTATGAAAGGACAGTGATTTCATGATTTGGAAGAGGTGAAGAAAAGAAATGAGATGAGTGTGAAAAATGTTTCCAAGACTAGAATCACAGGTTTGACGATTGTATTAAGTGTAATAGAGAGTACTTTGAGGGTGATAAAGTCGTTTTTTTTTTTAAATTAAATACATAGCTTTGAAAAAAATCATTTTTGGAGGTTATCTCTTCTTCTATACCATACATGGAGGAATGGATTTTGAACTTTGAACTTAATTCTAGCACCTATCTAAGAACAATTAGGCCTTATGACACGATGCTGCTTGGTGCTCACCTTTATGAAGAGGACGCTGAAGACAACAGGTGCGATAGCATAGTACTGGGTGTTATGGCAAAATGTGTTTCAGAAACTAGATGGTGTCTGATCTTAAAGGCTTGTTTTCAAATAATCAGTCATCTAAATAAGGTGTCAACTAAGTTCACATGGAAGAAGCATATAAACCTGCATGATCCAGGGATTATAAATAATATAATTCAAATATAAAGGACAGAATAGTATCAGAGCTTAAATTGTGAACACCCAGTTTGCAGAAAGCTATGGGTGACAGCTGAAGCCCAAAATCTATTTGCAGAATCCATACCTGGATTTAACCTCTGATGAATTGCCCTGGTCAGAATTGAGGGACGTGAAAAACCTTATTATAAGACAGAGAGAAATGTCAAATTGATGACGGCAGAATTAGTTAAGTCAAAATGTAATATCATTTCATCTCCCTTTTGATCCATTTTAAAGCTGTTTCAGCTTTAAAAAGAATTGACTGGGACCTACATGTGGATTAAGCCACAGCTGACTCCCTCGAATCAGGGAGCAGGGTGTGAGTAGCCTCACCACCAGGTAGAAAGCAATGGGAGGTGAATTTTTGCAGATGTAGTTAGCTTACACTTTAGTAACCTGTCATTTGATTCCCCACAAGAGCCACTTAAATTTGATCTAGTTTTAAATACAGTGTGCTTTCTTTTCCATTGAGTTTTTTTAATCTATTTTACTTGCTATTCTTGCTAGTTTTTGTTAGTTGGCTTTATAATGCTTTCCTGTAGGTGAAGTTCAGGAGAAGCAAATCCACAGAGACAGTGACTGCATTCAGGGTTCCATGAGTACATGGCCTGGGAGATGGGGGGAAACAAGAAGCCAATAACCATGAGTACAAAAAATGAAGAAAATGTCCTGAACGGATTCTGGTGATGATTGTACAATTCTTCTGGATGCAGTTTTATGCTTTGTGAATTACATGCTCCCAAAAGCCTGCTGGCTTTTAATTTTTCACACATGTATTGACCCTCTTTATAGATATAGAGTCAGACATACATAAATCCTTTAATGATTGTTTTAAAAAACCAACAGAAGGTTTTATAACACATGGCAAATAATTGGGATCTGGATTCAAATGCGGTTGGAATAATATAATGCCTTCTACTTATTATTTTCAGAGTATCTATCCCTTGATGTGGAATTTGAAATATTGAAAAAAAAAAAAGAAAAGACCACAACATTCTGGACCCAAACCATCCTCCTTTGTAGAACTGCTTTTCTCTAGCGGCATACTATATATTTTAAAAATGATTGATTTGTGTGTTATAATTGATTAATTTTCAAGAAAAACTATTGTCAATGCATGAAACTAATTTGATTTTATACTGGTCACAATTTAAATGTGGTCTCAAAAAGGAAAGAATATCGTTGCTCACCTTATTGGTCCCAAGGGTTTTATCTGTTCTGGATTCTCTGTGTTGCAAGCTCTTACAGGGGTGGGGGGAGTAAGAGGGCACCGATCACAATGATCTATAAATGGCCCCCATCCGAGGGGGATGGACAGCAAAAAAGTGGGTGCAATGAGAGAGTAGTCTGTGTAAGACATGAAAAAATAAAAGAAGAAGAATCTATAAATTATCAAGGAGGCATGGGTTGGGGAGCAAGGGGGAAAATGAGGAGCTGATGCCGGGGGCTCAAGTAGAAAGAAAGTGTTTTGAAAAAGATGATGACAACATATGTACAGATGTGTTTGACACAATGGCTGTGTTTACAGATTGTGATAAGTGCTGTAAGCACCCACAGTAAATGTTTTAAAAGGAAATAATATGCCTCTCATTTTTGAATCTTATATATTCATAGTTTACTACACAGAAGCTAGAATAGAGCAAGAAAAACAATTATTCTTGTGACTCATCAATAATTCAATAGTCACAAACATGATAATAATAATTTACTAAACCCATCTAGGACACCCAGGCAACTCGTTTACAATTTTTGAGGGCTTTCCTTGCCACCTTCTCATTTCTCTATAATTGTGCAACAGACGCCCACCTCTCTGGGACAAACCAACTGAGTAGAGCAGATACCAAACCAACACTGGACCATAATATTAATTTTCAGACTTTTTTTACTTATTAAATAACTAAGGTCAAATTTGTATGGTGGGTGTTGCTGAAAGCAACAAATTCTCTGTCCTAAATGAGTCATCTCCACCTTGTGTGAAGAAAGCGACTGTCAGACAGATATCTGTACCATTCAGAGATTTGTAGAAAGTGTGCCAGAGTTGACAACACTTTCCAGTTCCGTATCATCACCTTTCATGACCTTGACTATTTAGACACAATAGAATAGGCAGACGTTTATATAACAAATTGAGTTACGTCAAGTATATATGTCGCTATTATCCTTTGCATAATTCCCATTAAATTTGCATGTATTTGTAGTATATTTTCAGTAGTATATATTGCTTGCAACAGATGTATGCATACCATAAGAGAGGATGATGTATACATTGGAGTATTTATCATGGCACGAATGTCTATGAAGCATGGCTTTAGATAACACGATGCACTGGTGTAACGACAGTACTTTCCCTTAGCCTCCTATTTCTAGTCCACTGTTAGCTATGAGATCTTCTAACTTAATATGGACTTGAGATGCATATGAAGGGGACAAAAGGAGAGCTTCCAAATATTCTAGTACAAATGGAATTGAAAGGCTATGGATTTTCTTCAAGAGCTTTTGGGCGCCTCTCATATAGTATTGACATGACCAGAAATAGGAAGATTTCTGAATGTCATAGCTAGAGGATTGTCATAAAAATACCCCAAGTATTTGACAGAACTTATTAAGGTTTACTTTCTAACAATAAAACATTTATGGAATAATTTATAATTCTGATATTCTGTAATCTTACCGACTGGAACATTTCAGAATATGCCACATTCAGGATACGCTCAGAACGCATCAAAAGAATCAGAAAGTCTTAAAATATGAGAACAGCTCTGAATAGCTATAATTTTTCCCTAATTTTCAATTTACCTTTATGATCAAATGTGTAAGAGTTAGCATACATGTAAAATAGTATAATTTACTTTAAAAAATCCCGAGTTACTAAAGCATCTAAATATTTTCTGCAATCATACATTAAGTAATCAAGATAAACACTTGAAGTTCTCACCCTTTGTTAAACAATCTTTATGACCTTGTTGCAAAATGTAAAAACAGAGCCAAACATGCCTTGTCGGGCTAGTATACCACTTTGTAGAAAAGCAATATAATTAAGAAATTTGTAATTGATTCAATATTTTAAGAAACATACCATCATTGCCATAAATATATATTCACCAATATTTTAAAAACATTAACATCAAACTAATTATGCAACATTTTATTTTCAAGATGAAAATGAAAAGTAAACTTTTTTCTGACTATTTGAAACTTCTTTTGGTTTATATTTGCTATTTATAACAAATTATACAACAAGCACTCCCCTATTTATGCCATACTGAATATTATCCAAAGGTAGCAAATAGAAATACAAAAAAATATATATTTTGTCTACTTTCATTCCACCCTGTCTCTTGCTGGAGAAAGATGAGATTTTTTTTATCCTTATAAGGATTTACAGTCTCAGAAATGGATAGCATCAATTCTACCCTCTCCTATATGATCACTATGATTCTGAACCAGCTTGAAAACAATGAAAGGGTGAACTGCCTTATACTATAAAACATATGCATGTCTTATTATTACCTTAGGGGAAAAGTCAATAAGCCCATTATAAGTTGAAATATAATACAATATATAAACATGTATCAACATCAAATTATGTCTAATTCTTTGGATAATTCTTAGCATTGCTTCATTTGGAAATGTCCTTCTGGACAAATCTAATTTGTAAATTATGGCAATTTAAAGCCATGCTGAGTGAGATAACTTGGACCTTGTGATAGTGGGCTTAGATTTCTTTAATTTAAGTGTAATGCATTGAAGAAATGGTCAGAGTTTCCTAGCTCTTCTAATTGAGTGCCTTCAATGTAGTATTATGAAATGTATGCACGGCTCCGGGTAATAAACGAGACCATGGGAATGCTGAAAAGTCTGCTTACAAGGATCCTCAGTCCTCCTGAGAAGCTCTGCAAATAACAGCAATGCTGTCTCACACATCAGAAAGGTGTTTTTCTTACAAACACTTTCAAACTTGTTTTTCTTTTTTTTTTTTGTATATTCTAGAGAGTGAATGAGTTCCAAAACCTATCTCTATTTCATTATAAAAGAGACTTATCTCTAGTGAGTCAAATGACACTGGAAAGTCAGGCAGCTAGTGAAAAGAGAAAGTGTTTATAGCTGCCAACTATTAAAAACCAAAACAACGCAAAACGTCACCACACTCTCAAAATCTGTGAAAATATAGAAGATCAGGCTAGGCTGGTAAGCAACATTTGGGAGAGCCTGTTGGTTTCTCTCCAAAATACATCATGAATCTATTTGGTTCTCTCCACCTCTGTTGTCCTTCTGACTCGTGTTTTCCACATTCTAATAGGCTCAAAGTTAGTCTTTCACTCTTAATTATTTTATTCCTTGATTTTATTATCCGGAATGAGTATATTTATAAGTTATTCACATGCCAAAAATGTTCTTAATGAGAGCGAAGTGACTTCCCCATGTCAGACAGCTAGTCAAAGGCACGGCCTGAAGGAAAAACATACCTCCCAACTATTAGATTACTGAATGAAAATAAAAATCCCTTGAGGGTAGATATTAGCATACATTTCTGTAGGACCCAACAATGTTTTGAGCATAATAGATGCACCATTAATATTAGATGAATTTGAGTCAATACTGATGCTAAGCATTTAAAAAGCATCAGCATCTTCACCCAACAAATGGATTGCTATTCTTCTCATTCAAGCTGCTATATCGAGTCCATGCTGACTCGCAGTGCACCTATAGAACAGCATAAAGCTACCACCGTGAGTTTCGAAGACTGCAGCTATTTATAAGGGTAGAAAGGTAAATCTTTCTCGAAGGGGTAGCTAGGAGTTTCAAACTACGGACCTTGAGGAGGGCAGCCCAACATAAAACCACTGTGTAACCAGGGGAGCTCTCAGCTATTCTTTAGGGACAACAAATATTGAAATACCTAAATAGAGTCAGCATGTGGAGCTATTTTCAGAGCAGAAAATTTGAACCTGAACTAAGAGATGAACAGTATCTTCACATGGCTTTTGTTTATATTGTTCTTGGTGTTTTCAGGGGACTTTTTTTAAAGCAGAAACAGTGAGAATATAAAGAAATAAAAACAAAAAAAATAGAAATAAAAGCAGCCCTTTTGCTTTAACCCTAATTGATGTTTTAAAGCTAAATACATGCTTCGTCAAGAAGGGTCCTCAGCTAGATAAATACTGTGCCATAGGAGGCCCCCAAACTCTGCTCCTTGTGATCTTGCTCCATGCCAGCCAACTGCTTCCTGGCAGTTCAAGAAGACAGAGCTTCAAAGGACTTGCAAGTCTGACAAAAAAAGTTGGAGAAATTGATTGGTATTTAGAGTTTAGTGGTCTCCTATGGGTATTCCTGGGTTTCTGTGACTGATTTTGATGAAGTGCTTTTATTTGTCTTTCTACCCAGAGACTGCAGATGAATTTGCAATAGAGCAGCATTGCCTCCTGTTTAGCTTTGTCAGGCACCACTTAGACATGTTATAATTTATTTTCCAGGAAAAATATTTCTCATGAGGGCTTCTGGCTAACACAGTTATAAAGCAGCTGGCTACTGTTCAGCCTGTTGTCTGCTGGCAGCTGGGCTTCCCTGTGTGGGCTGAAAAGAAGCACCGCTGGAGAGGAGAGTTGGGGAAGATATGGGCAGGGTCTGGAAGTCCAACTTAAGCAGCTTTGAATCTCCTTCTGGCTGCTTGTGGCTGTCTATATTTTGCAAACATCCGATTAAATCTGGCGGGGAGTGGGGTTATTATTATTGGCACCTGTGACTACACAATGGAATCACAACTTAAACAGGCATTTGCTTTTCAGCCACTGGGAGCCCTGGTGGTTTAGTGGTTATGTGTTAGGCTGCTAACCCCAAAGTCAGCAGTTTGAAACCACCAGTCACTCCGGAGAAGAAAGATGAGGCTTGCTTTCTGCTCCTGTAAATAGTGACAGTCTCAGAAACCCACAGAGGCACTTCTCGTTTGTACTACAGAATCTCTGAGTCAGAATGGACTCACTGGCAGTTAGTTTGGTTTTGAGTTTGCTGCATTTCAATTGAGAACCAAACCAAACCTTCGCTGATGTTGAGTTGATTGAGTTGACCCTGACTCATAGCAACCCTACAGCGTATGGTAGAACTGTCCCTGTGGGTTTCCAGAACTGACGTCCCTACAGGAGTCAGAAGCCTTCAGTTTCTGTTCAGCTGCAGCTAGTATTTTTGAACTGCTGGTCTTTCATTTAGCAGCCCAATATGTAACTACCACCCTATTGAGAATCCATGATATGAACCAGAGTTTTGGTGATTAGTATGTTCCCTGGACTAAATCGTGTGACGACAGTCTCACTTTGGAGGAGCTATCTGTTACAGGATTAAAGTCACGAACTCATTGCCCTTCAGTGGATGTCAACATAGGGACAAATAGGACAGGGTAGCATTGCCCCCTGAGTGAGTTTCAGAACCTGCAACTATTGATGGGCACAGAAAGCCGCCTCTTTCTCCTGAGGAGCAGCTTGTGTTTACACACTGACAACCTTGCCCATGGCAGCCCCAATGCATAGACACTATCCTATCCAGGCCCTTGACAGGATTAAGATGAAGTTAAATACTGACCTTAATAGAGGGTGTGAATCAAGTCCCACCCTTGTTTCCTTAGGAGCATCTTTAAGACTACTTTGGTGAAGGCGTGCTTTCAAACACCATTCTTCATTTTCTTTGAGCATATGGTGGGCTAAAAGACAACAACCGCACCCCCATCAAAGCCATTCCTCCATATTTAAGAGCCTACTTGGACACAGATAGAAGTCACAGGACTGTTGGAAAGAACACATCCAAGAAATCTGTCTGAAGTGACACAGGCCACTGAAGTGAAAAATGCATGGGAGACTTTGGCACAGGACCTAAGAGGGGCCGGACTAAGACTATGGGCTAACTCTTCCGCATCTGGCTTGAGACTGGAACTGAGACAAGTGGGCTGACTTCCCAGCCCACAGACACAGAAGTTCAAGGATCAAGTTCTGAGACACTGAAGAACAGAGAAAGATGTTCCTGTGGACCAACAACTGTATTCTTGCTCTTTACCACTCGGCATTTGGTGGGCCCTGGCTGCAGAGCAGTTACATATTGGGCTGGCAGACACAAAGCCAGTGACCGCTTAGTCCAAGCCACCAGTGGCTCCTGGGAGGCTTTCTATTTCAGTAGTTATCATCTCAGGATCCCACAGGGATAGTTCAACCCTACCCCCTAAATTTGCTTTGAGTCATCAATGACTCGATGGCAGTGAGTTTGGTTTGGTTTATCAACTTCCCCAACAAACCCTCTTATTTGTGAGTACTGTCCGTGAGTTTCGTATGACCATTGTGATGAAGTAGCAATGGCAGCATAGCAGTAGAGTGGCACAGGAGAAACAGTCAGGGTCAGAATAAGCAAAGGACAGACAGTCGTGGCATGACTGCTCCCTTCCTCCTGGCAGTACGGAAGCCTCCATGTCATTTATTATACAACCAGCTGATTTTTAACATAGAATTCTGTAGGTAAAGCTCTTGATAGCTAATTGCTTATTGTAAGGAAACATATTAAAAGAACAACCTTGAGCACTGAGTTCATGTAATTTTGGTAGGGTGAGTAGATTATGAGAAGTGCAGAGCCTGAGGATGAACTGATATGAACACTAGTTTTACCCTGCCTCTCAGGCCCACGGTGATTGAAGCAAATACTAAATACAACTGTCAAAGGATTCAAATGAACTTTCTTTTTGACTAACACATATACCATACATGTATCATCAGGTCTCAAAGACTACAAATTTTAAGAAACAGTTATGTACACCATTAAGGTATCACTATGCACCCAGTAAGCAATAGAATGCTTTTGATCACATTTAATTGTTGTGTCATAAATGTGTGCTGAGGTTCCACATAATTCATTGGCGATGCAGTATTTCTTAAAAGAGCATTTCACTACTACCTCCCAGAATATGTTTTCTATGTCCACTGACACCTATTATAAAACATTTGCTTTCATTTGGTTACTAATACCTGAAGGTGTCAAGAGAAAATCCTCAGGAAACAATAGTACTTAAATTCTTCCATTATTTGAAATACAAAACAGTTTATTGGCAGAGAGTTCTAAATCTGTAGTTACCCAGTCCTGCTTCCAAGGGCAGCAGTATGCCCTGCTCCGGATCGCAGAGGTCCTGAAAATCATCTCCTGATTTTATTATGCCATCAATTGGAAACTGTATACAGATTGTCAAGGTGTTGAAGGGTGAAAGATTATACTGCCAATTATGGAAGTTGAATAAATTAAGCGTACATGACGCCGCCTACTGGTTGTCCCGAAGGCAGAGGAATTTCAGCGAGAAGCAGCCCACATTAATGACATGAATGTTCAGTTTGGAGATATTTTAAGTGGCCATAACAGTTTTACATGTATTCAAGGTGTGGAGATGAATTTATTGGGACTTTCTACTGAAATGGAAACTGACACTGAAATGACGTTGTGAGCCCATTAGGAAGGACCTGATTGAAACACTTCTTTTGGACGTTGAAAGGGACTAAAGAAATCTTCATAAGGACAATCATATTTATTCCCAAATCTAGGCTTAAATAGTGGCTAACAATGAGGAATAGTCCAAAGCATGTGCTTCCCTCTTCTGGTCGCTATTATTCCAGAGCCCGAATCCCGCCTCAGGTTGCCGGTCGTTACGCTTCTGTGAGTTCGGGTGGTGCCTTGAGGAATGCCTGCTAGGGGACATTCACAACAAAATCCAGTTTAGTCCAATCTCGGTCTCCGCAGACCATTAAAGTGGCACACGAGCAAACATTCATCAGGGAAATTCCGAAACATTTGTTTACTATGAATACAACCTATCCAAGCACTGTTATTGCTCTTGCTGTTAGGTGCCATTGCATCCATTCTAAATTCCAGCCGCCTCCGTCCAACCGAGCACAGTTCTGCCTAGTCCCGTGCCAGGCACTACTCTGTATGTTTGATGACATCGCTTCAGCCCGAGTCATTTTCCAGCAACTGCTCTCTCCAGATTACATGCCCAAAGTACTTAAAGTAAACTCTAGCTGTCTGTGTTTCAATGCAGCATTCTGGCCATACTGCTTCCAAAACAGATTCATTTGTTTTTCTGGGAGTTCAAGAGTATTGTTACTTTCAATATTCTTGGTCAACCCCATGACTCAAATCTACCGATTGTCTGATCTTTCTTGTTCATTTTTTAGCTCCACATGCACATCAGATGATGGAAAATAAAGCTTGGGTCAGGGGCACCTTAGTCTTCAAAGTGATATATTTGCTCTTTAACACTTGAAAGACGTCTTATACAGATTTTCTCAATGCAATTTGTATTTGAATTCTTGATTCCTGCTTCCATGAGTACTGATTGTGTATTCAAGTAAATTAAAATCCTCAACAGCTTCTATCTTCTTTCTGTGCATCAGGTTGCTATTTATTGATCTAGCAGTGAGGATCTTTGTTCTCTTTGCATTGAATTGCAGTCCACCCTGAAGGCTTGTTTCTTTTATCTTTATCAGTACTTGTTTCAAGTTCTCTTGACTTTCCGAAAGTAAGGGTGTGTCACCAGCACATTGAAGTTGTTACTGAGCCTTCTTCCAATCCTAATGTCATATTCTTTATGTTGTTCCGTTTCTCGGGTGATTTTCTCAGCATAAACATTAAGGGCTTGTTCTTCCCTTTGGTTTTCTAACTCTAGGGCTTTCCATATTTTATTACAATTTTTTTTGAGGGGAAGAATGTTATTTACAACTGACCCAAAGGGGAGAGGAATGTGTGTGTTTCAGACTCTCCATGGATCTGTTGAGAAGCTCCCTGGGGAATTACAATTTTGTTCGACTAGTGGACTTCACCATACGTCTTCAATCCATATTATTGCTTATTACAGAGAAAGTAATATAGAAGCTGGCTTATATGAAACTGCAATTTACAGGTGACCACACCTTCATGCATGATGTCAGCAGAGGCCAGTCCCAGGAGAAGGACGTTATATCTGGGGAACTAGAGGGGGAATGAAGGAGAGGACGGGCCTCAAGGTGACTGACACAGTCACTGCCACAGTTGTGAGTCTGGCACAGGAGCCAGCAGTGCTTCCTTCCGTTGCGCATAGGTTGCTCTGGGTCAGAACCAACTCCTTGGCACCGAACAACAACAGTGGGCATGGTGATGAAGCAACTTGTGAGCATATTCTCATGTACTTCCAGCCTATCATTAAATTATATACTTTTAAATAGTTGAAACGGAAAAATATATACAGTGTGATATATGCAAATTTTCTTCAAAACTGTATAGAGAATTTTGTTCTCTTTTAATTCCATTTTCCATGAACTTTGTGAAACTCATATTTGTAATCACACACACACAGTGATAAAGTTGCTGCCAAGGCTGCTCACTTACAAACTAAATGCCTGATAGTATTTGATTCCTTGGTTTAAATATTTACAATCATAACTTCATGAACATCCAAGTTAACTTGTTTAGTATCATGTTTCACCTTTCCATTCAATCCCCTAGTAGCGTTTCAGGTATTAGGAGCCGGCAAAGAGTCACTTAAGGCACTAGGACGGGATCAACAGAGGAAGACGAGCTAGGAACAGCTGGAGGATATGGGGCATATAGCTAAGTCCTTTATGACAGTTGCCTCTTTTGCCAGGAGACAAAAGAAATAGGATGTTTCCAGTTATCATTACTGAACATTTTAATAAAAAGTTCTTCTATTGAATAATCCTAACCAAAAAGGAGGGCAGCATAATAAAATGTCAAATTTTCATGTCATTCAGATTTTATGAAATCATAGAGGAGTGTATGAATGCCTGAAATTATTGCCCTGAAATATTTAAAGCTGAAACCAAAAATTCCCCTCGCAATTATCTTAAAAACAAATAGTACTTTAACTAGTAAATATTGTGTGCCTTGAACATTATTATTATACTTAAGATCTATTTATATAGGACTAATGAGAAGATTAGACAAGGATTTTGGAGGGGGCAGATTATATGTTAATGGTAGGGACAACACAGAAATTAACCCATTTAATGACACCTAACAGGAGATCATTTATATATTAAATAAAAATAATATATACTTTGTGTGTATATTTTACTCAAAATATAATAATACCATAATAAAGCTACTTCAAGTATCAAGATAGCTTAAACTAAGCATTCAATCTCTTTAGAAATACTCTCTTTGAGGAAACACTTCCATCATCCTGACCTAGTCAAAATGATTGAGGTAATATATAACAAGTACTTCAGTGACAAATTAAAGTACATTATTTGGTTTCAAATTTTTGCATGAGATGCACAGAAAAGGTGGTATTGATGACTTCCCCCTCCCCAGGAATATGTATTAGAACCAAGTAAGTAATATTATCATAGAGTTCCATACATACAACACTGATTTTTATCCAAACTAATTCTAGTTTACAGCATTTTCTAGATTGTATTTCAATAATGAACAGTATGCACAAAACCTAAATGAGCTACTAAAGAACAATGTTGCCCCAAAAGAAAAGAAAAAGTAGCAAGTAAATGAGAGGGAAAATCATTGAGCAGTATTATGGCGGGTGTGTGGGTTAGACCTAATGATGAAGACAGGTACTGTGGGAACAGTCCATCTGACTTGTGTTGAAAGAGAGAGAGAGACAGACAGACAGAGACAGAGAGAAAGATGTCAGGATAAATCTGAAGAACTATCACAACAGGTACTTGATTCACCAAGTCTTCACAGATAAGCCATTGCAGCAATAAGTTGAAACAAGATATGTGCATGTGCAATATTGGTGTCAGAGGGCCCCAAGTGATATTCAGGCATGATGAGACCATGTAAGAAAATGGAGCTGACCCAGGGGTTTTCTTGATCATATATTATCTTTCTAACAGCTTTATTGACTTATCATGAATTCATCATACTATTCAATAGTCCAATCGCATTAAAAGAGGTATGCAAACATCACCACAATCAATTTTAGAAAGTTTCTTCTTTTTTGTATTCATTATTATTATTTCCCCAATTTCCCTAACCTCCCTTGTCATCATCCTAAGAAACTATTAATAGTTACTGTCTCTATAAAATTACCTATCCTGGGGGAACCTATTTCAAGGATCTGCATATGACCTCCTCCCTGAGGGATATACAACAGAAAGGGGGGGAGGAAGCCGTGGGACAGAACAAGATATGACAAAATAATAATTTATAAATTATCATGGGTTCATGATGGAAGGGGAAAAAATGAGAACCTGATGCCAGGGATTTGGGTGGAGAGCAAATGTTTGAGAATGATGAGGGCAACGAATGTATAAATGTGCCTTACACAATTGATGTCTGTATGGATTGTGATGGGAGGTGTATGCGTCCCTAATAAAATAATAAAAAAATTTACCTATGCTGCATTTAATATCCATAAAAGAACACACAAAACAACAATAGTAACAAGATAAAACCTCAGTCATATAAATCACAATAAAAACCAAAGTAGAACATATTTAAAAGGAATAAATTTAAAATGGGTCAAAAAGGGGATCATGTGATATAATGTTAAATTTTAACCTAACTTCATCTGAAATAATCTACTGTCTAATAAGCTCTGACAGCAAGTGTATGCCCATGACTGTGGATGGTCATAGAAGATTCACCAGAGGCTTAATCCATGTGGGGACGCTGCAGATGGATTTGGGATTTCTACTGTTTTCCATCACCTTCTGCAAACTAGTGGCTCAATTTAAGCTCTAATGGCAGTCCTTCCTCCAGATCTGGATTATATTATTTATAATCAGTGAATCACACAGACTGGTGTGCTTATATCTGGATTACTTAAATGACATCTTCCTTAGTTGGCTGCCTTGTTTTAAGGCAAACCTTTAAGATCTCAACTTGTTTTGTTTCTGAAAGCTGAGTCCCATCTTATTTATTCACTAAAAGTTTCTATATCTTCAGCGACCTCTTCACAAAGGTAAGAATCAAGTAGTTACACAATTAAAACAGGATGTAATTGCTATGGAACCATAATCAGATCTGTCTCCAGTTGAGCCTCTCAGAGAGAAGGTAGTAGTGAGAGGTTCTAACTACTAACCTTTCAACTCAAAAACCATGATTAACCGTACATAAATTTAAAATAATAAAAAAATCACTATCATCAAGTTCATGGCAACTCATAAAGACCACATAGGATAGAATAATATTGCCCCTATGAGTTTCTGAGATTTTAACTTTTTATGATGACAGAAAGCTATGGAGTGGCTGATGGTTTAGAACTGCTAGTTCCTAAAGCTTCCTCCTCCCCCACTATCATGATCCCAATTCTACCTTACAAATCTGGATAGCCCAGAGGATGTACACTGGTACAGATAGAAGCTGGAAACACAGGGAATCCAGGGAAGATGATCCGCTCAGGACCAATGGTGTGAGTGGCAATACAGGGAGGTTGGAAGGAGAGTGGCTTAGAAAGGGGGAACCGATTACAAGGATCTATATGTGACCTCCTCCCTGGGGGACGGACAACAGAAAGGTGGGTGAAGGGAGACGTCAGACAGGGCAAGATATGACAAAATAAAAATTTATAAATTATCATGGTTCATGAGGGAGGGGGGAGCGGGAAGGGAGAGGAAAAATGAGAGCGAATGTTTTGAGAATGATGAGGGCAATGAATGTACAAACGTGCTTTACACAATGGATGTGTGTATGGACTGTGATAAGAGTTGTATGAGCCCCTAATAAAACGATTGAAAAACAGAAAGAACTGCTGACCTTGTGGTGAGCAGTTGAATGTGTGAGCCCTACACCACGAATGCTCAAGGTAAACTCCTCCTAGGGAAGGGGAAATCAACATTTTAAACTTGGACAATTGGGCATGTTGTGTTACAAGTACTTAGCATAGATGATATCCAATTTTGAAGTACAGAGTGAACATAAGAATAGTTTGAATTACTTTTGAGGTTTATTGATTGTATCACTGTTAAAAAACAAATCAAAACTCAAAATATGGTAACAATTAAGAATTTACCTTCTTTTATAAAGAGAAGTTAATTTTTTAAGTTTGTTATGAGGGTAGACTGTCAAAAATATTCAATGTAGAAAATAATTTGGAAAATAACCTCTTAATATTTCTAATCTTTCTGTCATGATAAATTTGTTATTTTATTGATGAGTAAGAAAATAATTTATGTTATTGGATATTAGTGTACTTGGAAATTATTTTATTATTTTATCAAATAAACTCATATGAGTACACTAAAAGTTTAGAAACCAGAATTTTTCTGACCGACATCCAAAGAAACATTGCCGTTATCTTGAGCCTATTTGTCAACATATATGAATTCTAAAAGGTAAACCAATTTCTTTTCAACTTTTGGAAGATAAAATTTAAAACTTTTTATGAGGACAACTGATCTATATAAGGAGAGATAGAATTTTAGAGATAAAAATTATTTTAAGACGATTATATATTTTCATTTCTGATAGAAAATTGAATACGATGATTAACAATTTAGGAAATACAACAAACCCTGTCCTTCTGCTCATATTTATGCCTAGATACTTTTGAAAGTCCTTCTTTCAGGCATAAAATTTTTAATATGGACTACAAAGATAAATCGAACTTAAATCGCTATACATGAACAAAATTTCTAAGATATTCTTGAGTTTTAAAAATAAATTCAATAAATGTGCAATCAATACAAATTTTAATGTTTATAGAAAGAAAAATATAATAATCGTTTTATTAAGTTAAGTCATTTTATTTGATGTGATAATATATTGTATAATTATTAGAAGTAAATCAAATTTAAAAATGCAATTTTAAAGATTATAATTTGCTTTTTCTATGTCTTAAATATATTTTTTGGTTTGTTTCTTTACATCAGTAGTCTCTATGACTGATACATT
Source organism: Tenrec ecaudatus (assembly GCF_050624435.1). NCBI lineage: Eukaryota > Metazoa > Chordata > Mammalia > Afrosoricida > Tenrecidae > Tenrec > Tenrec ecaudatus. The sequence goes on along the minus strand of NC_134531.1, from coordinate 176,917,226 downwards.
AGTGAACAATTAATTATTTCAAAATATAGTAGACGATTTCTTTATCTTAAAGTGATTCTTTATCTTCATACAAGGCTGAAAACATAATTCCCGATAATAAATCTATGAATGAGAGGATGAAAGGTTGTAAATCCAGTTAGTAATCCTTAGTTCCTTGCCTAGAATAAGAATATAATCTTTCTTTCAAGAATATATCTCTACTCTTTTTCTTGTTAGTGGCCAGTGTCAGCTTAGAGTAGCTGACATACAAAACTTCTTGTCTGGCTCTATCCTCACGATCTCAGGTGTGACGGGACGCCAATTGCAGCAACTGTGACAGCCCATTGAGTGGAAGGTCTACCTGTTCTTCCCTTCCCTCTGCTTGCCCAGACTTTCCTAGAGACTAGATTTCCTGATCGCATGTTTAAAGTACATGAGATGAAATCTTGCCATCATAGTTTAAAAGAGCATTCTGATGGTACTTCTTCCAAAACAGATTTGTTAATTATTCTAGTATAGGCCATGACATATTTAATAATAATATTCACTAACACCATCGTTTTAAAGCATCAATTCTTCTTTGGTCCATCTTATTCATTTTCTAGCCTCAGCACACATATCTAAGGCAAATTTTAAAAGCCATGTTTTAGTCCTCAAACTGACATTTTAGCTCTTTAATATTTTAAATAAATAAAGGGTTTTTGTTGTTTTTTTCAGCAGATTTGCTCGATGAAATAAGTCATTCGATTTCACGACCACTGCTCCCATGGGACTTGCTTGTGGAACTAAGTAAAATGAAATCCGTGACAATGTTGGTACTTTCTCCATTTACCATAATATTGCTTATGAACTTGTTTTGCTTATGGTGAAGAACTACTGTCTCTTGCTCTATGTATCATTTCCCCATGAGCACAAGTGTTCTGGAACATACATTTTCCATAATGTTATTAATAAATTGCTATGATCTACACAGTTGAATTCCTCTGCTTGGTGAGTGAAACACAGGTAGACATCTTTCTGGTATTTTATGCTTCCAGCCGATAATCATTTGATTTCATCTTGTTTATGTATCTTGTTTAACATCTTCTTCTAAGATCAATTTCAATTTTAATCGTCAATATATTGCTGTCAATATATTGACAATGTATTGCTGCAACTGTTGTTGAAACTGCCATCAGCAAAAATGTACATGTGTGTTCAGTAATTTCTGCATTCTGTTGAGTCACCTCTTTGGAATGGGCATCACGATTGGTCTTTTCAGTCAGTTATCTATGCTAGCAGGGACCACTTGCAAAATGCCTGGGTGTTGACTCGTAAGCACATACAGGCCTGCATCCATTACTGAACCACTACAGTCGACAGTCCGTAAATTCCTGAAGCCTCCTACACCCATGCCTTCCGTGTAGCTCACACTTCTCCCACCACCATTGGTTCTTGATCAGAGATTACCATTGGATATACTGATCTTATACTCCTATTCTGTATAATGACTCTATGGATTCTTTCCATTTTCCATAGATGCTTTCTGAAAAAACACCGAAAGGGAGCAATATACTTGCCAACTCAAGTTTTACAAAAATATGATTAAATCCAATCCTTATATTGCAATATTGAAAGATTTTTTGGAGAAATATTTAAGGACACTGGAAGAATCATGAAAAGGATAATTTTAAAAGAAATAAGAAATTGATAGAAAGGCTCTTTTGGTTGCTTTTTTTTAAGGACAGACATCTTAAAAGAGTATGGTATCTTTCTTAAATTATTTAATCACAATCATATAGACTAATGAACATTTCATGTAGTTTGAGGGACATAGAGGCTGAGGTCTGTACAATCAAAAATGGTGAGGCTGACTAAAACCACCTGTGTGGCCCAGTGAAGAGAATGATATCAGAGGAAAATGAGTCTTAGTCTCATGAATGGCAGGCCAGTTTGGAGATTTCCCTTCAGGTATTTCCTCTACGGAGGTAGGAAATGGATTTTGTGTAAATGGTCTTGGAGAGAGCGTGACTACCAGAAAACACTCAAAAGAGAAGTACAAGCAGATCATCTGAGCTGGCACAGCGTAAACAGCCAGAAATACGCAGATGACACTGCCGCTTGATGCACTAACCCATCAAGGCCAGTTCGGGTGCGTTTTAGCATAAAGAAAATAAAGTCGATTGGATTACCTTGAATGCTGATACACATAATTCTATAATAATAGCATTGCACTTCAAGATAGATATTGAAATGCTCACCCCCCTTTTTATGATGAATGCAATGCCATTCTTGAAAATTTCATTTCTAGCATAATGGTTTAAAATGACCAATCCCATTTCACCTCACTAATGCCTAGAATGTTGATTTTTTTATACACTAATCACTAAAGCTATTGATGAAAAAATTGAAATGTTGTCCATCTGAAATCGATCAATCATGTAATCATGATGCACTGATAATTACTGGCAATTGGAATGCAAAAGCTGAAAACAAGGAATAGTGGTTAGAAAAATATGGTCTTAGTGATAGAAACAAATCTAGAGATCGTATGATAGAATTTTGCAAGACCACAACTTGTTCATAGCAAATACCTTTTCTCAAATACACAAAAGGCAACTACAACATGGACTTTTCCAGATGGAATAGATAGAAATCAAATTGACTAGGAGACATTGGGGAAGCTCAATAATAACAGCCACAACCAGGCCAGGAACTGACTGCCGGGTAGACAACCAATTGTTCATCTGTAAATCCAGGTTGAAGCTTAAAGTCCAGGAAAGTCAAAATAAGACCTTGAATCTATCCTTTCTAAATTTTGATAACATCTCAAGAACATATTTGATTGATTGAACACTAATGACCTCAAGAGCTATGGGATGACATCGAGAATATTGTACATGCAGGGGTATAGATAAGAGCTGGAAACATAGGGAATCCAGGACAAATAACCCCTCAGGACCAATATTGAGAGTAGCAATACCAGGACGGGAAGGGGAAGGTGAGGGAGAAAGGGGGAACTAATCATAATAATCTAACTATATAAGCCCCTCACAGGGGGACAGAAAACAGAAAAGTGGGTGAAGTGAGACATTGGTTAGTGTAAGACATGAAAAATTAATAACAAGTTCTAAATTATCAAGGGTTTGTGAGGGAGGGAGGATGGGAGATGGAGGGGGAAAATGAGAAGCTGATACCAAGGGCTCCCGTAGAAAGAAAATGTTTTGAAAATGATGATGGCAACAAATGTACAAATGTGCTTGACACAAAGGATGGATGGATGGATTGTAATGAGTTGTATAAGCCCCCAATAAAATGATTAAGTATAAAAGAAAGAAAAGAAAATCATCACAACTGGACCAATATACAAAATCATTAATAGGGAAATGATAGATTTATCAAGAATTAAGTTTAAAATAAACAGAGAGTGTATATTCCTTTGTGTAATTAAGATCATTCAATAGATGAAAGCCAAACTAGATAACCCTTCAGAAACAGTAACAGGAGAGATGTTGCCTGGGGGCACAGGAAGATGGGTTGGGGGTGGGTGGAGGAAGGGCTGGGGCTGATAGCATTGATGACCTATAAACCCACCCCAGGGGAGTGAACAACAGAATCATATGTGAATGGATCTATTGGATGGTGTAAGATACAGCAAGGAAAAAAAATAATACTAAGGGTTCCTGGGGGTAGAGTGGGGGAGGATGGGAATAAAGGGGAGCTGCTATCAAGAAGTTCAAGAAGAAAGAAAATGTATTGAAAATGATCCTGATAGCAATTGAAAAATAATGCTAGATGTGATGGACCTATAAAATGCTATGATATCTGTATGAGCTCTCAATAAAATGATTTAAAAAATAAAAGACTTTAAGTTTACATCTTTCCAGTCAAGGCTCATGAAAGCAGCACCCATGACATCCACGATGTAGCCATTGGGGAAATGAGCTGCAAAAGGACCTCTTTAAAGTGTGACAAAGTAGTGTAGTCACTTTGAGGACTACAGTGTATTTGGCTCAAGACGTTTCATTTTCAACGAGGCCGTACACATGCAAAGCTTGACACTGCATAAGGGAAACTAAGAAAAAGGATTGAAGCATTTTAATTATTACATTGGCAAATAATGTTGAAAGAATCAGGAACTTCCAGAAGAAAAGGAAAATCGGAATTGAAAGAGGTGCAGCCGGAAGACTCCTTAGAAGGGAAGATGATGACATTTTGTGTCATGCACTTGGAAGATATTCTCAAGGGACACCAGTTCCTGGGTAAGAGCATCATGCATGGTAAAGGCGAGAGAGAAGACGAGGTAGAACCTCGAGTGATTGACACAGTCGCTTCCACAATGGACTCAAGCTCAGCGCAGATTGTGAGGCTGATGCCAAACTGGGCAGTGTTTTGTTCTGTGGTACATAGGCTCAATTATTATGAACTCCAGCTGACTATTCGGTACCTACCACCATCAACAACTTCATCACATACAGAATTAGCCTAATCATTCAAGCTGTGTAAATACTTTGCTCCAGGCTTAAGTTGCCAACCTTCTCTCTCATTGTTTTGCAAATGAATATTATTGTCCCCAAAGTGTTGTTCATTATTGCTATAAAAATGCAAGTCATGATATCTGGCTCCCCCAGAAATACCTAGCCCCAGTGTGCACATACCATTTTCTAATTGTTCCAGTCCTCATCCTTTAAGACACGTGAAGAAATAGCACCCATTAAGCCATCAAGTACACTACTGTTTCTGTGTTACAACACAGGGGCGCCTCCAGTGTAGAGAGAGCCTTAGAGCAGCCCGCTCCTCTGAGTCCCACCTGGTGGAAGCACAGGCCTCCTTTGCGGGTGAAGCGCTGCTCGCTGTGAGTCAGCATAGCCTGGAGCGGCATCTCACCACAGCAGCCTATTACTCCACTATTCCCGGTTCTTTTTTCTTAGAATCTACTTTCCACAGAGCACCCAGAAGGATTTTTCTAAATGTCTACTTCTTAATATCTCTCATTTGCTTAAAATGTTTTAGTCGTTCTATTTCACTAGGTATAAACATCCCTATACAATTTGCCCCCTGCCTATCTCTCCTAATTCCTATGTGTCTCCTTCTTGCTGCTCTGTACCAGCCTTCCTTCAAAGATTTTAATTTTACCCCCGTTTGAAAAATTATAGACCCTATATTTGCATGATTTAGAGTTGTAAGGTCCAAACAGAAAATAATTTGCTACATCAACACAAGCTTCCCCAAATTAAAGCTCTGTCAGCTGCAACCCTATGTCCTAATGTAAGGCTCTGTTTCTTTATCTTTTTTCACATTCCACCAGCAGTTCTCGAAGTGTGGGTCATGACACCTTTGGGGGGTCGAACGACCCTTTCACAGGGGTCACTGATTCATGACAGTAGAAAAATTATAGTTTTGAAGTAGCAACAAAAATAATGTTATGGTTGGGGGGTCACCACTACATGAGGAACTGTATGAAAGGCTTGCAGCATTAGGACGCTTTAGAACCACTGAGCTAACCTATGCAGGAACCCTGCTTGCATTGTGGGTACACATTGTGCTGTGATCCACAAGTTTGGGGGTTTGAATTCACTGGTTGATCCGCAGTCTCAGACACTCCCGGGAGCAGTCGTACCTTGTGTGTGGGGTCACTGTGAGTTAGCATGGACTCCGTGGATGGCAGTTAGAGTTTTGTGGTAACCTACCTATCCCAGTGAGACTCAAGTCAAATGTATCTAACATTATTTATTGTATGTATGGCTTACTTGTTTGTTCTCCCATTGCTTACATAATGCAGATAATTGTCATGAGGGAAAGGCAAATTTTCTATCACCGTTACTAAAAAATTCACAACATCTAGAATAGTACCAACACCCACAAAAACACACACACCAATACTTGTGCATATATACGAAAACCACTACTTGTGCATCTGATATATAAAGGAATGACTAGTTTCACAGTAAGTGTGTATGACTGTAGGAGAGAGAAAAATATGTGTGTACTGTGTGCTTGTATGTTCGTGTGTGTACGAAATATACAGCTAACATTAAGCTCCCACATTAAAAGGCTTGAACTTGATCTTCCAGCCATAGAAGGATTTCAAAAAATGATAGTGATATAACAAACAGTGCATTTTAGAAGGATTGTTCTTATTGTAGTGTAAATAATTAATGGGAATGGTGAGAAGGACAGTTAGGGGACTTGGGAATAATCTAGATAGAAGATGATGATCATTCCATATAATGCAGTCACGGATTTCCAGAGAGCTTAATGGAGTCGAGACATAATAAGGAGAAAGAGTCAATTAGACTTGCAGTTTACCTGAAAGTCAAGGCTAAAGAGAGAGAATGTAGTTAGGAATCAAACCCATGTTTGCTCCTATAGGGTTGCTGGTTAAATATCCTTGTCAACTTTAGCATAAAAATGCTAGAATAGTCTGTCTAAGTCACAGCAGAATTCAATTCATATAAGTACTTAAAATGAAATTTGCTTCATTAACTAATATGTCCAGGAATCTATGTATGACCTTATATCAGTTAGAATATTATAAGTTATTATCTACTTCTACAAAAATTTACAGTCTTGGAAGCCCAATATACAATTGTTAAGATTTGGAATTGACTCAAGGGCAATAGGTTTAGTTTATAGCTAATATTTAATTTGATGAATTTGATAAGAAAGGACCCACTCATTAACGTACTAATTTTATCAAGGTTGTCAACTGTTCACTCTTCAAACATGCCATATTGTACAGTTTCTGCTTATGTCAGATTCTGTAGATACAAGAATGAATTTTTCAGGTTCCTTGCCCTTAAAACTTTGTAGTTTAGGAAAACAGAGAATCAAACACAAGGCTACAATACCATGTAAACCTTTTTAGAGAAGACTACAGAAGAGGTGATTGGAATACTGAGGGTACTCAGAATGGCCTGGTTTGATGGGGTGATTATGTCATGGAAATGTTTTCTCATAGAAATATTGCAAATACTATGTATCAATGCATCATGTGTGAATGAAGCAGTTCTTATCAATGTGCAAATACAGTTCAATAACCATCATTAATTATAATAGTGATCCAAAATTGAGTTTGGAAAAATGGATCTGAATAGGAGTCTGCCGGATGACTCTGGAACTTCAGAAATACAGGAAACTAGAGGAACAGATGAAAGCCAAATCAGTAAGTGTTTTTACTAGCTACTACACATGATAAATATATAAATTAATATAATTATTATGAATAGTATCATTTTTCTCATAGCTGAGGTTAAATGATGTCTTTCTATTTTGCTACTTGGCCCTTAAAATAACCCTCTATAAAGTGTGATGGTTAGACTAAAGTGATTTTAATTTTTCTGTTGAAAGAAAATATTGATGAAGATGCAAATGGATAAATAAACGTGGAACTGAGAGTTTAGACCAGCCTTCCACCACAACCACTGCAATAGCCCTGAAGCACTTCCACATTGCCCCCAAGAAGCATATTTTCAATCAACTGGATGATCTCTGACTTTACATTTTAAGGTCTTAAGATTGTTTTCTCATCCTTTTTCTTTAAATTAAGATATATATGTGTGTGTGTGCATGTGCATGTGTGTGTGTGTGTGTGTGTGTGAGTGTGTGTGTGTTTTCACAAATACACAAGCAAACTCTAAAAGTTGTCTAAATTACTGGGAACATAACATTGTTTAGGTGGTAGTGCCAAGGAGTGTGATGAGAGAAGAGAACCCTTGAAAAAATATTTTCAATAAGCCTTTGCTGTGAAACAATAAAACTGAAAGTTTCATAGAGTAGAGCCCAACTCACTGTGACCCCAAAAGTGTCACTTCAGAATGATATTTCAGAAATAGATTACCAAGCCTTTCTTATGCAGTACTTCTGGGTAGACTGGGATAACTGATCTTTTGTTAGCAGAGAAAAAGGTTACATGTTTGTACCCTCCATTATATATAAAACCACAGTAAAATTTAAAGACCAAAATGAGAACAATTTGTTATTTCTCACTATTCTAGTTTGTAGTTCATCTGGAGATTTCACAGAGACTCACAGGAAATAATCAGGGATCAGTGGACTTAGAAGATTCTAGAGGGCTTACTCAAAGTTTGTCCTTTAGCATAGGGTGCCACAATTCGTACATTTAAGGATTTATACAAAACAAACATGTTAAATGTGTCTCGGTAATTAGTGGATGGCTGCTGTTGACAGGTTTTCTCAGTGCTAGATTTCCTTAACCTTGTTCTCTCTCACTGTCATTCCGTTGCTTCTGACTCATGGTGGCGCTACAGGACAGGATAGAAACCCTGTGAGTTTCCAAGACTCTAATAGTGTTGGGGAATAGGAAGCCTTACCATATTCCCCTGAGCAGCTGTGGATTTAAACTGGTGACCTTGGGGTTAGGAGACCAATATGTAACCCCAAAAGTGGGTGCTTTGAAGGGAATCTGTTGGACCATTTAAATGTAAAGCAGAAAGACCAACTGAAAAGGTGAAGATGCCTGTGTTTTGAAATCCCCAAGGAGCAATCTTGATAGATTTTCTCAAAGAATGCAGAGCAATTTGGGAGCCAATGTTGAAGAAGTTGTTGTTATTGTTGTTTAAAATGGAACACCACATTGATGAGATATGTGGCAGTTATATAATCAACTTGAAAGAAGGGGTGGAGGCTAGTCTGTCAATCAGGTCGCAGCTTGATGACCTCTTTTAGAGATGTAATGGAGATAAATAACTCACTGGAAGCCAGACCCAGTCCCTCTGCCTTCCCTTTCCTACTGTTGAGACTCAGAAAGCTAGAGGAGACATGTGAAGACCCATGCCAGCATTGAGATGCTTCCACTGCCATGGGACCCACAAAACCTACTAATTGGCCTGTGATCTTTCTGCATTTGGCATCATGGCTTGTGATGTGTGAGTCTGAAGAGGAATTTATGGACTAGTTTCAGAGATATGGGTTAATATCAGACTCACGGACTTGATCTGAACTGGGTCAGGACATTCTCTTAATATATTACTCTTGGATATAAAATTCTCTCTTCCACATATATCAATGTCTCTGGATTTGTTTCTCTAGTCAACCTGGACTAACACAAGGCAAAAACCATGGAAGTTGTTTCAAAGTTCTTCTTTTTTTCCCCCCCTTCCCAACACAAAAATGAAACTGCTAATTATTCCAAGGTATCAAACAATTTTGTTGGAAAATCTTATCCCATCCACCCTAAAACTTTCATCTTGCCCTTCAGAATATTTTCCCCCCCAAACCCAAGGATCCATTAAAACAGTTTGATTTCATTCCCCCGCACATGCCAAAACTACAGTACTGACTGGCACAGAATATTTCCGGGCCACAAAGCACCATTTACTGAAGTATACAGCCATAGAGGGAGGATATGTGGAAAAACAATATCATTCCAATATGTTTATTGGATGAGGATTTCTATGAGGTTATAGAATTTTTTAAAAATTGCTATCATGTCCTCCCCAGGCTAGTCTGACTCCTTTGCATGGCAGCTTCAGGCCACATTCCATGCCTTTGAAATCATATATCTAACACATAATGCCATATTCATAAAAAGCAATCCCAGGACCAACCCTGATACAATTGGCGGTTCTTCCCAGTCCTACAACTGGAAGGAACACACTGCAAAATGGTCTAGCTGTACAAAGGGGCAATGTTTCATATTCTAGCACATAGGTGTTCTTGGAAGTGAAGAGTTTCCACCCAGTAGTCGATCCTGCTGTGCCTCTGATGTCAAAATAGTATTGTTGTCAGGTGTCACCATATTGGCTCCAATTTACAGCGACCTGTGTACAATAGACTGAAACTTTCCCCAGGCTTCCTAGTTGCACATTATCACTAGAACCCTCAAACTTAACAACATACATACATTCAATAGCCTATTATAATACAGAGTCCTTTGGTAGAGGAAACTGCTAACTTATCCCCTGATTACACATGTGTCACAGAACAAAACCCTGATGGTTTGCTTCTGGAAAAATCGGGCATTGGAAATATCATAGGATGCAGTTCTGTTCTTCACAGAGAGGTGTGTCAGGAGCTGGAGGTGACTCACAGGCAATGAGTGAACTAGCTATTACAATATAACTGTCCTCTTTGATGTGCATATTGAAGCATAATGCACAACTGCATGTATTTGCAGACATAGGCTTATTATTGAAACAACTCAAGGGAATCTTCTAAATTGAGGAAAAACATTTACATTGGAACAAATTACATTTTACTGAAAACCTAATTGTTACACTGAGAGCTGTACACGGTTGTAATTGCACCCTCCTAATTACACATGCTGCAATATTTAAAAAAGAATGACACTGTTTATTTGTGATATTCCCTGCTTATTTACACTTGTATATTTGAACAAGGAGCAAGAAGTTATTTCTACCATGCAGCAAAGATTCTTATCTGTTCACAAACACAAAATTAATTCTGTAGAGGAAGCAGCTCTCAAAGAAGAAGAGTGAAATTTCTCCTGAGGCAAGACATTCTACAATTGTTTCTAGATTTCTGTATAATTAACAATGCACTTACCATCTGCAGCAATTGACCTGTCAGAGCTGCTCCTCTGAGATAATTTTGGTGACATTAAAAAGAGGAATATCCAAAAGCCACATTTGATTTAATGAACTAGCCCATTCTTGTAAATAGAAGTAATACTAAATAAAGAATGTTCTATGAAATGCTGCTTCAGAGGGGTAACCTTAACCAGATTAACTCCCCTCGGGCACTTGCCTAAATCTCTCACTAATGATAACCTTGTTCTCTCTCTCTCTCCCTCATGATTTTGATTTAGCAAATGCCACTTGAACCTAAATGTCTGCAGCCCAGTCAAACTTCTTCCTTAAGTATACAGTTAAGTATATAATTCTCACTGAATTATAATCATATTTCCTGATTGATGAATCAGAACAAAAATGAGGGGGGGTCTCAGAAATCCCTTAAAAGGCTCAAATGAGAAAGTTTTTGTTCTTTTCCCTGTGTTTCTTATTATTCACTAAAAATTACTTTTCTAAGTTACAGATGTGTTGAATCACACACAATAAATATTTCACCTTCTCTTATCTGGGGCGGGGGGTGCTTAGTGGGCCCTTAGCAATGTGAGTATTTCTTTATAATCACCCAAATGAATGGCACTAGTGGTCACTGGATTAAAAAAAGGATTTGTGTCTCCTTTTAAAGACTCTTCGCTATACCTGAAGCTGCCTGTTTCATCCAAGAGCAGCGCAAATGCACAAACTTACATCGTTGCTGTTGTTACAGGCTGATGTGGGAATGGAGAAACTCATACAAATCTAAGATTCAGAATGACTAGGACCACGGGCTTAGGAATGTTCAAATTTCAATGACCAGTAGGGAATAGTCACTTACTCTATAGTTCACTGTAATTGTTCTTTTACCTTAATACATGAAAGAAAGAAGAGTCTACTTTTCATCCTATTTCAGAGATGATTTCCCCTACAGACCAGTAATAAAGTGCCCTTACAAGTCTAGTCAGTGCTCCTAGCAGAGAAGCTTCTAAGTGTGTAAGCCTGTGACTGATCTTTTTTATTTGATGTATTTGAAGTTCATTACTGTAGGAACAAGAACTTAGAAACATAAGAGTGAGGCTGACATGTGTCTAAAGTGCCGTACAGTGACTCTTTGTGTGTATTATCAGGATTAAAGTACAGTGTCAACATACCGTACAATAAATGGAATGGATCTCTTGTAACTAGGTGGTACTACCATACTAGCTCATTACCATCGAGGAATCTCTCTTAACTTTCATTAACTTAGAGTCTATAATCTAGAGCCACGAATCAGGGAGTCCAGTTTTTCCCATAGACTATCAATCTGTCAATGGATCATTTATTGTAAAGGGGAAGAAATATTCAAAGAAATTTTACCTCTTCTCTCGTTTGGTAACACAAGTATTAGAATTGTTCATGATATACATATATTTCTTTAGGGTAATATCATTAACCACTCAACATTATTCAAAATATCAAGACAATAAAGGTATTTGTCCTTTCACATTGATGATGTGCTTGGATGTTGGCACCGTTTCAAGCGATTGACACATATTGTGCACTTCAGTGCGAGCAAGGGTCACTAACAGAGTGTGGAGAATTAATATCCAGAGTAAAATGTCATAAAAGTGAGGATTTGGTTCATCTCCACAAACTCCTTGGAACTGCGCACCGTAAGGAAATCGGAACACAAGCTTTGTAATGGCCATTTTCCTCATGCCAGTTGGACACCGGTTAAAAGCTCAATGAGAAAAAAGTAAGATAAATCATTCTGCTGATCTCTGCTCTAAGGCCTCACAAGGACTCTAGAAATGTTTACATGTCATGTCTGGATCATATACACTTTCTCACCCTGTTGGTGTCTTCCTCTGTCCAAATGTTGCAAACAAAGCAGTACATCTCAAAGAGCAGAGCATTTAATAAAAATGAAGGTGGTTGGTGAAGGCTACACGAAAATGACCTTAAACATCTAAATGAAGCACAGTGAAAGGTAATTCAAAGTGTGATCTGCTTGTAAACACCATAAAGGTAGGGGGATTTCATGATTTTTCTAACGTGTTTTAACCATGGTTCTTCAACATATCTATGGGAAAGTCATAGGGTCAAAAACAAAGAAGAACAAATAAAAACAGCTGTAAAGACCTAGTGCTTCATTGCATAGTAGAGTAGAACCCATTGACTTCTCTTACAGGGCAACTAACCGCTCTCTTAATGTTACTAATTTAAATGGAGTGATAACTCTAATGACTTTATTAAAATATATCAAATTAGGCATTGTCCTGGCTTCTTACATCCAGTTCCCAATGGATACTTCTCTGCCCATCCTTCATGTTCAAAGAGTTCCAGGTAAAGAAGGAAAGATTGAAAACATGAGGTTGCTAAATAATAATACTTCTAGTTGATACTTTATGAGTGCATACAGATGCATGATACTATGTTAGGTTCCTTAAGAAGGTTGTTAAAATTAAGTAAAGACCATGAAGTATCATCAAACATAAAGATCAAGTAATACCTTAAGGAAAGAAAGGCATCACAAGTAAATAATTTTATGGATTATTCAGATGGTGCAATCTCTAAAAATGATTCAAGTTAAACTTCAAGTGAAGTTTAGGCATTCAAATGATGTTGCAACGGAAGAGAAAAGGGGTACATGAGTGGGGAATCTAAAACACATGGAATAGGGTAGAGATGATGAGATGGGTCACTTTTCATGAAAGAAATATAGACATAAATAATTGATTAAAGTACAATTACAAAATCTCAAGAAAGTGTATTTACACTAAAAGAAGCAGTCTTTGATGGCGACCAAAGGTGAGATGCAAATGGAAGGAAGGAAAGCCCCTGACTGGAGGGTAGATAGATTTAGGTAAAGGGAAGGCAGCATACAACAATAGGGAGGGGAACCAAGAATGAAGCAAATTAACATACTGGGAAACTTGCAAGAGTTAAAGACACAATCGGGAACATTGTTTCATTATCTTTAAGTTGTGATGGTCTACAAATAAATGGCTATCTTGACACACAGGATAAACATGTGTGGGAGAGAGAGAGTATGTGTACAAATATAGAGAAAGATGGACTTGTGCACTTACTTTTGCTGTAAATATAGGCATGAATGAAGTAAAGAACTCAAGGGAAAATGTTATGAAAACTCCTTAGACATAACCAAATACCTTAAGTCATCAGACCTGGGAGATCAGAACCATGGTTTGGGGCACACCAAGGTCAGTTCACAAAGACAGTATTCTCTGTCCTGCTTTTATGAGGAGTGATGCGGGTCTTGAAAGATGATAAGCAGAAATACAACATACAACTATTTTTATCTCCCTGTTCATAAGAAATAAGAATGATAAAATTGTATAATAGTCCAGAGGATGAACTAACCACTGAATCATTAGTCTGATTAGGTGAAAGTTGTAGAGAAAAGAACAATAAGCAGTATAATTAATATCACTCCCCCCACAATAGTCTTCATTCTCTAAGGATTGTCCTTTCCTACTGATGTGCCCAGTGTCCACCAGATGAAGTCTCTTCATACTTAGTTCTAAACGACTTTCTGACTGCAATGTTTGCCAGACCTTTCCATTCTTCTGGCAGTCTACAGTATAGATCTTGCCAACACCACAATGCAAAGCATCAATTCCACTTCAGGTTACTTTATTCACTGGCCAGATTTCCAATGCATATGAGGGCACTGAAATTCCCTGGCTTAGCCAATAACACCATATTTTTCTGGGTTACATCTTTGTTTTTTAACTGTTTAAAGAGACCTTTAGCATCAGATTTGCCGAATGCCATATGCCAGTTGATTAATGGACTCCTAATTTCACGAGCCCACCACTTATCTGGTCAGTTTGTCATACTGTGTTGCTTGAAGTACAACGCTGTCTGTGAAAATGTGAGGGGGTACCTCCCCCAAAATGGAGGAAAAATCTCCACTGGGCGGAGCTTTCATAGTATTCGTTTTTTTCCAGATAGGCAAGCACAGAGGAACTGTGTCTGAGCTCACACACCCAGTGGCATCACCTGGGAAGGTTTCCTTGTGTCACAGTGAATTTTTTCATGAAAGCAATTTCACCCAAACCTTGTTTTTATGTGATGGCTGATTTAAGAGTATAGCACGCAGCTGTGAACTTTTGTTTCCTTCTCAGGAAAAATGCCACAGAAACTGTTTTCATGTTGAACACAGCAAGTGTATGAGTGGTTTTCTTGTGTTATAAAAGGTGAAATATCAATTGATGACAAACTTCATTCTAGACATCCGTTAACTTCCAGAATGAATGAAAATGTCAACCCATTGTGCATTTGGAGTGCATTCCACCAGGTCAGACTGCTAATTGAGCTTCAGATTTGGAGGTTCTGAGAAGATAGCTTAACAGTATGTGGCCAAAAAGGTCTGATTTGTGGCAGTTGGGGACTGCTTTTGCCACCACCACAATGTACCTAATCATGCCAGTTTTTGACAAAAGACAGCAGACTTGTCTTGCCCCCCAGGCACTTTAGTCACCTTTCCTCAATCTGTGAACTTCTTTTTGTGTCTGCAAGTGGAGAGGGACATGAAATGACAGCTATCTGATGACATAGAAGAGGTGAAGAAAAAAATGAGGGAGGTGCTGTCAGGCATCCAGATGAGTTTGAAAAATGTTTCCAAGAATGGAATTTCAGATTTGATAAGTGTATAAAGTATAATGGAGAGTACTTTAAACATGATAAGGTTGCTTTGTAAAAAATGTAAATGAATAGCTTTTGAAAAATGCCAGTTGAGGGGAGTACCCAGATATATATCCACATACAAGGGAATTCAGCCAATGCAACTTATTGATATTTACTCAATAACTAAAAGACCCGTGATATGAAAACTGAAGAACTTTACTAAAGACTTCAGTCTGAAAATGATCAAATATGTAATAAAGGAGCATTCATAATTATTGGTGATAGTAATCCAAACTTGGAAAGGATGGTAGTTGGAAACTGTGGCCTTGGTGATGGAAACAGAGCTGAAGATCGCATGATAGAATTTTGCAAGACAACTTCTTTAGAGACCTTTATTTCAACAACATGAATAGTGACTCTACACTTGGACTCCTCCAGAAGGAAAACACAGAGAGAATATTGACTACGTCTGTGGGACAAGATGATGGAGAAGCTCAATATCAGCAGTTAGAACCAGGCCAGGGGTCAACTGTGAAACACACCGTCAGTTGTTGATTATGTAACTTCAGGTAGAAGCTGAAGAAATTATACACAAGTCGACTAGCACCCAAGTATGACTTTGAGTGTATACCACTTGGATAATGAGAATAACTCAGGAATAAATTTAACACATTGAATATTAATGACAGAAGACCTGACGAGCTGCGGGAGGACACCAAAACCATCATTCGTGAAGAAAGCTAGTGGTCATTAAAAAGACAAGAAAGAATGAGAGGGTCAGAGTGGACGTCAGGAGAGACTGAAATGTGCTCTTAATCATAAAGTAGCTAAGGCAAATAGAAGAAATGACGAAGTCAAAGAGCTGAACAGAAAATTCAAAACACAGCTTGAGAAGACAAAGTAAAATATTATGATGAACTGTACCAAGATCTAGAGTTGGAAAACCAAAATGGAAGAATATATTCCGTATATCTTAAACTGAAAGAACTAAAGATAAATCCAACCCTAAAACTGTAATATTAAAAATTCTGTGTGCTAACATTTAACAATAAAGGAAGCATCAACAGAGGATGGAAAATATACAGTCTTTTTATGAAAAAAAGAACTAGTAGATAGCCCACCATTTCAGGAGGTAGCATATGAGCAAGGAACAATGGTATTAAAGGAAGAAGTTCAAGATGAACGGAAAGCATTAGCCAAACTAAGGCTCCAAAATTGACAGAATACCTATTGAAATGTTTCAACGAGCTGATGAAGTACTGGAAGCAACTACTTGTCTATAGCAAGGATTTGGAAGATAGATATAGGCTATATGAATGGAAGAAATCTGTATTTGTACCCACTCCCAAGAAGGCAGTGCAGTGGAAAGTACAGCTTATAGAACAAAGTTATTGAGATTGCATGTCATTACAATTTTGCTAAAGATCATCAAACAATGGTTTCTGCAGTACACTGAGTGAGCTTGCTGATGTTGGATGGGTTTTGACAAAAAGCCGAGAAAACCAGAAAGATGTTTTCCTGTGTTTTGTTTACTCTACAAAGGAATTCAACTCTAAGGATCATAACATATGGATAGCTTTAAGAAGAATAGAGATCCCAGGACATTCCATTTTGCCTATGTGGAACCTGTATATGTACTAAGAGTTAGCTGTGCAAACCAAAAAATGGAATAATGTATGGTGTAAAATCAAGAAAGTTATGTATCAGAATTGTATCGTTTCACCATACTTATTCAATCTGAATGATGATCAAATCATCAGAGAAGCTGGATAACCTGAAGAGAAATTTGCGGGTTGGGAGAAGATTTACTAACAACTTGGGGTTAGCAGATGACACAAAATTGCTTGTTAAAAGTGAGAAAGACTTAAAGCATTTGCTGAAAAAAATCAAGGATTGCAGCCTTTTAGTAGGCATTACAACTCAATATAAAGAAAACAAAACTCACACCTGGAGCAACACATAATATGATAAACGGGGAAAAGATTGAAGTTGTCAAGGATTTCCCCTTTCTTGCATCTGTTATTAATGGTCATGGAAGCAGCAGCCAAGCGATCAAAGGATACATTGTTTGGGGGTAAATCTGCTGCACAAGACCTCTTTTAAAGTGTAGCAAAGCAAGGATGTTTCTTTGAGGACTAAGGTGCCCCTGAGTCAGATCCTGGTATTCTCAATGGCTGCCTATGCCTGTGGAAGTCGGGGGTCCAAGAAGAGGTACTGATGAAGAATCAACGCATTTGAATTACAGTACTGGCCAAACAGGTACAGCCCAAACAACACACAATTCTATCTTGCAAGAAGTGTAGCAAGGATGACAAGACAGCTCATGCACTTTGGGAAGTGAACAAGAGGATGTATGACCGCAACAAGATGGATGGAAATAGTGGCTGCAGAAATGGACTCAAACATAAGAGCAATGTTGAATACGGTGAAGACTGGGTGGTGTTTCCTTTAGTTGTCAATCTGTCTCAATGAGTCGGAACCAACTCCAGGGTACTTTATCACAATAGGAACACTTGCCTCAGCAGTGATTTTGAAGCCAATCCTAGTGAAACTCTTGAAAATTTATTTATTTTCTCCATTGATGTTGTTTATTGCTTCAATTATAAGGATGTTACACGCCTAGGTAGTGGTGAGTCTCTTATAGGTAGGGAAACTGTGAGGCTTACCCAACTGCGTGGCACCTGACAACCACAACAAAAATTACAAAGAACATGCCTATGTCTTGAAAAGTTTGCTAATTGACCAGAAGAAGATGAATAAAGATGCACAGTAAACATGACAAGAGTAGTCTGTCAACAAGTTTCCTCAGGATACAATGGGGAATGGTTCTCTTAGTATTCTAAATGTGGAAAAGAAAAACTTGACTTTTCCAATTTAGTAAGAGACTAAATTAAAATATATATATATATATATTGCACTAAGGTTCTTATCCATTAATACTCAGGCTTATTCCCAAAAATGTGTTTAAACATGTCTCAGTTATCAGTGATGACTGCAGAACAGTTCTCTGAGAAATACATTTGTTTTGGTCTCATTTAGATACTTTGAAAATAAAGATCGCACTGAAACAGTGGCTTCCAAGGTTAACTTGCTCTGCTGTGTAAGTTAAATTCAAAATAAGGAGGTCAGATCAGATGGTTATAGAGAGATTTTTTGGGGGGGTTTATAGAGGTATTTTGAGGTATTGCAAAGGGGTAATCTTGATATATTTTCTTAAAGGATATAGGAAAATTATAGGAGGTTATTATAAAGAACTTTAAGAAAATTGAAAATTATATTGGTCAGAGAAAAGCTAAGTAATTTGCACCAATAAATTTTCTTATTTTTTTCTTCACGAATTCATTGTTTTATGGTGTCAAGGGCTGTTCCATAAGAATTTTATTGATAAACTTTACATCATCAACCTTTGTATTAGTTTGGACACTTTAGAGAAACAAATCCACAGAAACTCATGTATGAGAGAGTTTTATATAAAGGTTAAGTGAGGATCAAGAAAACATCAGGCACAATGATGCTGACTACAGGAGAGAAGCCGAGTCAGTGAATGTGTAAACATCTTAGCACCCAGGGCTGCATTGGGGTAGGTCCATGGAACTTCTCCTTATGGATGTCTTGCAGGAAGTGAGCCTTGCCTGCTGAAGCAGGGAACTGGCTAAAGCAGCTGCACCCTGGTGTGACTATCAGAAAGCAAGAGACCTGAGAACTAGAAAGGTGAGGCTCACCGAGCCATTTATCCCTCCGCCCTTCAATTAACCCCCACATGTGTTTATCGGCCAGGTTGGCACAATAAACTACCTACCTCAGCCTTATTGTCCTGATCTTGTTCCTTCAGACTATTTTTTTTCTTCCAAAATTTAAAGAACACTTAAAAGCAATTGAATATATATATATATATATATATATATATATATATATATATATATATATATATATATATATATATATATTCAATCAGCCATTCTATTTCTTATATGCTTTCTATTAGTTTGTAAGTTGTTTGGATAAAGGTTGACTTAGTTCTTTAGTTCTGATATTTGAAGTAGCAGTAAAAGCATAATGCTATTTGCATGTTGATAGGTTGGTTGTTTTGAATCATGATGTAGCACAATCTTGGTTAGCATGAACTCTTCTTCCTTAATGTATGACTGTGGTTGGGTGCTGTGGAGTTGGTTCTGATTCATAGCGACCTGATCTACAACACAATGAGACCTCACCTAGTTCTGCGCATCCTCACAGATGTTCTTAAATTTGAGCCCATCCTTGCAGCAATGGTGTCAGTCCATCTCCATGGGCCTTCTTCTTTTTGCCGCCCCTCTTCTTTCCCAACAATGATGTACTGCCCTAGGAACTGGTCACTCCTGATAACATACTCAAAATATGTGAGATAGTCTTGCCATGTTTTCCTTCAAGGAGCAGTCTGACTATACTTATTCAAAGCTCGTCTTTCTAGCTTTATGGTATAAAATTTTGCACACAAAGGGCTGATACGTTTTTTAAATCCTTGAATAAAATGAAAATTAACAAATTACTAAAATGAGAAAATATCAATCATAATAAAACCGTACACACTTTGTGATTTCTTAAAGAAAGAAAGGGCTATTTAGAAATAAAATAAAAAGATTCAACATCTAACTTGAATTTTTGTGTGCCGTTATTTCCCTTTGTGTATAACTAATCCAAGAGACCAAAACTCCACTGTCCACATATCAGGACATGATTTCCTAAGTATGATATAATTTGATCATCATGATTGGTCTTATTAGACACAAGAGCCCATTCTCAGCTTTTTTCCCTCAAATAAAAGGACTGTATAGTTTTCCCCACTTATTCCAAAATTATTTTATTATTATGCTTGAAGGTTTTAAAAGTATTTCCTGCTATTTATGGTTGCAAATTTTAATATATCATTTTAATGATACTGTGGAGAAGTAAAAAAGGTGCTCAATATTTAAATTTTTTGCTTCTTGCTTAAATTATAGTACAACTGTGTATGAACATGTGCTTTTTTCAAACATCTGAATTTTACCTGTTTAATAAGAGAAATTAATCTCAAAGTAGCAGAATAATCTTAAATTAAAATAAATTTGCAACATGAATCTATATTTTTCATATATATATATATATATGATTATTTGAAATCCTTGAGGTAAGAACTATCTTATGTCTGGTTATCTCTGTTTTTCAAATAGAAAATATTTATTTCCAAATAATCCTCAATCTAGATTCTGTCCCCTTGACCTGAATATATTTTGAGTAAAAAATTAATTCATATAAATTTTATAAATTAGCAAACCTACCTGGTGATCCCATTATTCCTTAAACATTTAGCTTTGATGGATAATAGTAATCGCCTATTTTCAGAAGACTCTGGAACAGATTCAATTCTGGGCATTTTACCAATCCCATAGCTGGACCGTCTTCTGTAAAGTTATAATTGTGGAGAACATTCAGTGTATTTCTTCTGGAAGTTGTTGCCATGTGTTGGAGTTCACTCTATTTTCATCAACAAAACTCAGACTGCTCGCAATGGTTGTTTAAGGTAAAACAAAAGTGTTTCCATAGCTGAGGGTAGAATTATTTTAAATAAATACCTATGGTATGCATAAAATAAGATTTTGATAAAAAGGGTAGGGAAGAGCATTTGGAGAGTATTTGAGAAGTCAATAAATGTACTATTTAAGAAAGGCATCCAATATAGTCACTTTTAGTGGAAGGAGATTGAGGATTGCATGTTTATTAACTATGTAAGTGTTGGTGACTTTTTTAATTAGCAAGTTGTACTGTAGAGATGTGGCTAACTGGATATGATGGATGGAGCCTGTTTGTGTAGCGAGGTAACGTATTCTGCTCCGAACCCACAGTCACAGTGCAATCCCACTGCATTTCTACAAAGCTTTATATCCTTGGCGACACAATGCGACACCTCTACATCTTTCAGAGTCATGCTGTGTTAGAATCTACTCCATGACAAGGGGTTTTGGTGTGATATATAATTTTTTGCCAACTTCTTTCATGCATGGTGCCCTGTTATTCAGTCAAACACCACTCCAGCTATTGTTATAAAGTATTTTGTTGATGAAATTAGTATTCATAGTCATTCGATTGGCTGTAAACATTCAACATTACTATTAAAAAATTATCCTTCCATGCTCACAGACGACATCCTTACCCAATTAAGTTAACCATTATTTAGTTCCCAGTCCTTCTTAGTAGTCTGCTCTTATTCTAGAAGTCCTACTAAAATCTGTTCACATTAAATCATCCTGCCGGTATGTGAAATACTGAAAGAATAACTTCCCCCAGCACAGCAACATGCACATCAATAGAGTTTGGCTAAACTGACAGACAGGTGGTGGGATAAGTACAGCCAGACACTCCTTAGAAGCCAGGATGGCAAGACTTCAGCTCACATGCTTTGGACGTACTGTCAGGAGAGACAAGCCTCTGGACAAGGTCATCATGCTTGGTCCAGTGGAGAGTCAACAAAAAAGAGGAATACCTTCAACAAGATGGACTGAGGCTGCGACAGTGGGCTCAAAGAGAACAACCATTGTGATGACAGCACAACACTGTGCAGTATTCGGTCCTGTTGTCCATAGAGTCTCTATGAGTCAGAACATCTCACAGTGACAGCAGCAACATTATTTAGTTTAAATAAGACCTTCGGGCATAATTTTGGTTTAGAATTTAAAGTTTATCTCAGGGTAGTAGCTTTAGGACCTCAGTCAGCCTCAATGGCTCCACAACACTTAGGTTCTATTCTGCTGTTGAAAGTCTGTTTTTTCCATCTCCCTCTTTTTTGATCTGGATTTTTCTACAAATTGTTGATCAAAATGTTATTGTAGCTGGGCTACAATAATCTTCTGGTTAATTTGAACTTATAACCAAGGAGGGAATTATTGTTCATAAAGATAATTTGTCATCCAAAAACAAAAAAAATTATCCTTTGGTTAGATCTTACCCAAACAGTTGTAGGCTCTAAAGAGAGAGAGGAAATATGTCCATGGAAAAGAATGTCCCCTTCAATAATCTAATGTAGACATTCTGCCCAATTCCAGCTTATTAAATGGTCTCTGGTTACAGATAATAGACCGACCTCTACAAGGAAATTAGTCCATCCTTTAAAATTAATCTCACTCTCTCTGTACACACACAAACACACACACACAGGCACAGGTGTTAGGGAATCTTCAAATAGATTATGAAAATGCATATTATGAAAAAACTATATATAGATAATTTAAAATTTTTACACCATAGAAAATTATTACAAGCCATGAATTGATTTAAAAATTTATACCCAAAAAAAACTCACACTAACTTTTATTAAGTGTCTTAACAATATCTAGTTTGAGGAGTAAGAAGAATCAGATATCAGTGCGAAGAGTTCCTATATGAGAAAAATAAATCCAGCAAAACTTGAAGCAAGAACAAACAGAAAGTTATGCTGAAACTTGGGTGAAATCACTGAAATTTACAATCTATATCTATCTCTATATCTATATATATCTATCTTCCAAAGAAAGCAGAAGTTTACAAATGGATTAATGCTTTTAGAAACAAAAGAGATTATGTTGAAGATAAAGGTTTCAATATCATATCAACCCCATCAATTTGCAAGGGAAGAATTCATCGTTTTCATACCTGAATTAAAGAGAATCAATTATTAACAGAAAAAACAACAACAAAAGCACGATAGATGAGTATCCTGAAATATTTTTTGGAAGAACTGCAGCAGGATATGAAATGTGGCTTTACCAGTATGAACTTGAAGACAAAGTACAATCAGAGCAATGATTACCAAGAGATGCAAGTGGATAATCCCACAGTAAAAGCAGGTAAGTCAGGAATAAAGATGATGACAGCTGTTTGGGGGACACTCGCAGCATTTTGCTTGTGGGTGTTCTGGAGATTTAAGAACAATCTCATTAGCTTATTTAGGGAATGTTTCTTAGACACTTAGCCAATATTTCAGCAGAAAAATCATTAGGAATACTTTATCAGAGAGTCCTCCTTCCATTTTGTTAATTCCTCTAATCAAACTTGGGGAATGTTTAAGAGTTTTAGGGGAAATCTTTAACCCTGGACCTAAAGATTTAGGTCCTGCAATTCCATAGTTAAATTCCTCAGAACCTGCAATTCTTTACCTTCTACCACCCATGGCCATTTAGTCAACTCAGACTCTCAAGGACAGTGTAGCCAGTTCTCTATGGTTTCTGAAGCTGTAAACCTTTATGGGGGCAGGCAACCAAATCGTTCACCCAGGAGCAAACCAGTGGGCTTTCACCTCAAATGAATAACCCACTACACCACCAGGACTCCAGATCTTTAGGGATAAAATAAATGTGTGGCATCATAGCATACAAATGAGTCTTGAACTTGATGGGGACTATATAACTATTTTATACTTATGTATGTATAATTGTTGATTATATGTATACTTATTGATCTTCCATTCATTTTTGCTTCATGAACTCACTGATGCCTCCAGGTGGCATTGTGGGATAAGCTTCAGCTGCTCGAGAAGAGGTACGCAATGCAGATATACCGCTGGCTCTGCGGAGAGATGAGACTGTTCCCCTCAACACTTACCGTTCCAAAACCCTCTCCACGGTTGCTATGAGTGGAAGTAGTCTCCATGGTAGTGGATATGATTTTTGGTTTTGTGTGTACACACACATATACACACACAAATGAACCTCACAGCCATGTACATCTTTTATTTGTTTCTCTGATTTTGGAGGTCTACGGGGTTCATTCATATCTTTTTATTTTCAGCCCCATAACATCTTTCAAATGCCTTCTGTGCTAACATTGGAAGAGCAGACAAGAGCGTAATTTAAAATGATAAGCTACATTCAAGATGCTTCTACATCAGTGGGTGGAACATAGATGGGGGTTGGGGATTACATATGCCAGGGAAGGCTCCCAATTGGTTAGTTTGACTTCCATCCATTGCTGACAAAGTATACACATATTACTTACCCCCTGGTTATTCAGGATTGCATCTTAGAGCAGTTTTAATAACTTTTTTGACCTTGGTAAGGCTCAGCAATTACTCACAATGTATGTTGTTGGTACCTCCAAGAGTATATCTCTAGTCAAAAGTTAAATTTATATGCAAATTCATTGGTCTAATAGTTTAGACTTGGATGAAGAAAATTCTATTGCACAAATAAAATAATTACTATGATATACTTCCCTCTATGGTAACAGACATAGAGAAACAGAAGATAATACATTTTAAGTAGCTGGTGGTAATTTGGGCTGCTACACTTTTTTTTTTTTGATAGAAGGAGCATTGATGATTCAGTACAGAGAATCCTCACCATCTATGTAGGAGACAGCTCACTTCCAGGCAAATATAGCTTATGTACTTCTGTTACCTGTGTCTGAAAGTGGGGTTTCTGTGCTGTTGTCATTGCTCCAGTTTCTGTGGCATTTCCAGACAAAAACTGAAAGAAAGAAAAGAGGCATCGCTTTCTACATCTCTAAAGTCAGCCAATGAAAACCTTATGAATCATATCAGTCAGGTTTACAAAAGAAATTGTGTGTGTGTGTGTGTGTGTGTTAAAGACAGGAACGTTGTTTCTTTCTGTTGTGACTGGATTCATCATGAATCTGGGGTCTGAATACAGTCTGCCAGAACCACCTTTTTATAGACTCTTAATGTGGAGGAGAAGAAGAAGAAGAGGAGGAGGAACATGTCCAAATGCTTCAGTGCTAATCCTTGGTTAAGTTATGCATTTTGCCTTTATGGAATTTTGTTTGGTTTTCAGACATTTAAATAGTGAGTGAGCATGTACGGAGGTACATAAGAAGTCAAGGCAAGTAGAAACTGCATGTCAGAGGAAGGCTGTCTGGGATCTAAGCTTTTTAGCATACTGCCGGAAAACAGGATAAAGGAAAGCTGAATCAGGGATTTGTGTGCATGTGGAGGATGAAATTAACATGAGGATCTTATTTTCAAATTGACATGGGTTGCTAAATAGCATAGATTGGTGAGAGAGAAGAAAGAAGTAAAGGGGAATTTAGGAAGTTAGAGAAGGGAAAGAGCGAAGGGAAATCATCTAATGATTTTGCCAGAGGCGGCTGAGATTATGAATCAGAACAGCAGGTGGCGCTATGGTACTGCAGCTGTCAAGTCTCAGTCCTTCAGAAGTTTCAGATTTATGGTTCTAGCACAGAGGACTGTTAGTGATTCTTACTTCCATAATAAACAACCCAGCTACAGACACTAGGCTGAGCTTTAATGATCTGTCTCTTTTCCTGAAGCCAACCACCTGATCAGCACATCACCTGCTTTGGCCAGTCATGTAAGGCTTAAATAAATTTTCCCTAAGGCCAGTGCATTTACTCTGAAATGTGAGAATTTAGATTATGAACGATGTCAATCTTATGCTTGATTAATTAAGAAAAGTAATTATATAGAGCTGAGAAAATGAGCAAAGTATCAAGGAGAAATCTGACAGAATATTCATGCATGTCAGAGATGATTTATTAAGTACTTTCTAACATACACTTAGTTTTGGTTTTTAGCTGTTTCTGTTGGCAAACATATGAATGACAGTGACAGAGCAGGTGAATGCATACAAGCTGATCTTTCCATTATAACCTGCTCCATTGTTGCCCCCTGCTGACCTCTGCTTTCTCCTTTTTTAGTCTTTTAGATCACCTTCTGAAATGAACTCATTTGACTTCTTTGGACATTCTGCCTGTAATAGACGGCTATGATTGAGCACAATAAACTGCACTTTTGTGTCCCTACTGTGATTCCAAAGTTCTTGGCACCAAGAAATCTGACCACATTTTATTAAAGCCACTAAAACCTTACTAACTAGTCAGTATGCTTTTGAAATATCAGCGGCTCATAAACATAAATCCTCCAACTCACTGCCATGGAGTCAATGCTGACTACCAGTGACGCTATAGCACAGGGTAAAACTTCCTCTGTGAGATTTAGAGACTGTACCTCTTACTGGGGTAGAAAGCCCTGTCTTCCTCCAGAGGAGCAACTAGTGGTACCGGGGCACCTAGAGATAACTTATGTAAGAAACAGCTCTCATCTGAATGATCACAAAATGAAAAAGATGATTCTAATTCATGGTATTTATCTGGGCTCATTACATGATCTGCTGTCAGTTTGAGACTTACGAGTAAAGGGGTGGAGGTTCGCCTGTCGATCAGGTCATAGCTTGATGACCTCATTTGGAGGCATGATGGAGTTAAATAGCTCACTGGAGGCAGGACACATGCTGACTCCCTGGGAGACATTGTAGCAGATAAGACACATGGAGCTAAGCTATTGCCCTGAGCTGAAGGAGTCGTGTCATGAAGTCATGGAGACCCTGCCAGCACTGAGATGCTTATAATGCCACTGGATCCACAAGACTTCTCACTCAATGGCCTGTGATCTTTCTGCATTTGGTGTCATTGCATGTGTTTCATAAGTCTGAAGAGGACTTTATAGATTGGTATCAGGAATATGGGTTAATATCGGACTTATGGACTTGATCTGACTGGGCTGGAATGTTCCCTTAATATACAATTCCTCTTTATATAGAGCTCTTTCTTATAGCATATGAGTATCTATTAATTTGTTTCTCTAGTCTAAACAGACTAACACAATATTTAAGGTAGAAAAATATTGTTTTTACTGGTTGTGAAAGGGAAAAAGAGAGATGGATTACCAAAAAATAATTATATTGAGAAATCTAAGTGAGTGGACATAACCATGTAGGAAACAAATAGAAAACGCATACATGGCAGTAGGTGCTCCCCTCTCTTTATTAATGGTGTAAAATAGAATGAAAATAAAATGACTTCACAGGCGTAGTTTCAATAAAGCAAACACATGTGTTTGGGTAACTGTATTATAGTGATACCTACATATGCTAAAAGGCAGGTTTTACTGAGGCTGAACATAATGGATTAATATTTCAGTATGTTCAGATATTGGTAGTGCCTTGCAGGGGAAGTATTCACACTCTTTGGACTATATTTTCTTATTTTCAAACTGGGACATATCTTGTACTATCTCTGGAATTCTAAGGAGGCATAAGGTACTACAGAAGAGAGATACCACATGTATTCATTTCTTATCATTTCTTCTTTCACATGTTCAAGGAGTTCAGACCTCCACCCACCATTAACTAACTCATACTAAAAGGCTCTACAAATATATGCTGATTCCTTACTTTGCACATGATAGAACTGGGTATTTTTCCACAGAGATCATGGTAATAGATATTTTTTAAAGGGCCAGGATTTAGTTGCACCCCCCCCCGCCACCGCATAGAACCAGACATCAGTAAATGAGCAGTCCATTTATTCAATGAGTATTTTTTGAGCAGCTAAACTCTTAGCATGGTATTTGGCATGTTTTTGTTTATTTATCTTCCATTCAGCTAACATGGATTGCATGATTACTCTATGCCAGTACTGTGGCGGGCACATGCCCGATTCTATGGGTCTCAGTCTAGTCGATAAAACAAATAATATTACTAAGTCAACAACATTCGTGAGGAAAACAACAACAAAAACCCCACTCCTATGGAGTCCGTTTCTGCTCACAGGAGCTCATCGGTCTGAAAGCGCACATCGGTCTGAAAGCAGGCAGGCTTCTCTCCCCCCGCAGAGCGGCTGCTGTGCTTGAATGAGCGGTTAGTCCAACACCCAATACCCAACCCACAGTGCCACCGGAGAGCCTTGCACAGAGAGCATGTGAAAGAGAATTGAAAGATTTACCAGGGCAAATGTTTTTAACCTATTCAGAAAGAGCACACCAATTTCCTAAGAGAGTTAAAATTGACCAGAAACTTAAAAGATACAAGGAGGTACCTCAGAGGCATCTTAGAAGCAGAAGGAAGAGAAGGTGATAACTTAAAATCAATGTGTTCTGCACACACAAGGAGACTTCAGAAAGTTTGTGGGAAGATTTATTTTTCAACTCTATTTTCCAAGAACATTTGGAAGCCCCCTTCTATTGCTCAAATGCCTAATCGGTGACAGGCAATATCGTAGGCGCTGAGAATACAAAAAGTGAGAAAAACTTAGTTTGAGACTATTCTCAGCTGTTGTAGCGGGAGATTCTATAGGAAACTAAACGGTGACCTCAAGACTGGTAGACACATCAGACTTCATGGAGGAGGCCTTTGTAAACAGTTATATGTAGTGTGCATGTAATTATATGATATTTCACTAGAATGTGATAGGAGGTACCAGTGGGATATTAGAGAATAATAATTAGGCTGCATCTTGACGAATTATATATATATAAGAAGAGAAGACGCACTTCTGGAAAAAATAAATAGATTATAGGCACAGGGTCAAGACCATGATGTGGGAAGTAAAAGTAAATTTAGATGACAATACTAAATAGAATGTGCCATTCCAAAAAGTCTCACTTAGCACCATGCAGGCATTTCTGACTCATAATGACCCTGTAGGTGGACAGTAAGCCACAGGTTTACAAATGAGGTCTCCTTTTGCTCCTGTTAAATAGTTGGCAAAGAAATCTCTGCCAAATCATTCGTTACAGGGGCTGCATCCCATGAAAAGATAGACACTCATTAAAATGATTCTATAGTCTCGAAAGCTCTGTCCATTGACATAGGCGGGAACCTAAAGAAATTGGCATTAATCGTCATGTGAGAGCTGAATAAAACTATATATAGAGAGAGCGAGAGAGAGATGGCTACATGTTACGCTGCTAATTACAAGGTAATCAGATCAAAATCACCAGCTTCCCCCTAGGAGAAAAAGACAGTTTTTCAGTGTCAGAAACTGACAGGCACAGTTCTACTCTACCCTGGAGGGTGGCTGGAAGGCAGCATCTACTAGATGGCAGCGAATTTGATTTTGGGGAACCTCTAGAGAAGACCCTATGTGCCCAAATAGTTAAGTGCTCAACTATTAGTTGGAAGGTTGGAAGTTCAAACCCACCCAGAGGTGTCTCATTAGACAGGCCTGACCCTTTAGTGAAAATCAGTCTGAAGACACCATGGAGCCGCCCCACTCCTCACCTGGAGGGAGCCATGAATTGCACGGGCTCCAAAGCAACTAACGAGACTAATTACTCTTTGGATCTGAAACTCTGGTGGAGAATGTGGGGATTCCAACTTTTCAGTGGGGCACTTGCTCCTCATAAGGACAATCAAGTCTTATTGGTAAACCGGTTAGGGCATGAGCTATGAAGGTTTAATACAACATTAACCATGTTTCCTGTGTAAATTTCTATCCTTATCCATTCTCAAAACTGTGGTTAAAAATATTCCCCAGTTTTCGTCTGATGGGAAAGTGATTGGTGATGAAAGTTTCCATTCTGAAGATACTCAGCTATCTGAAGTGCAAATAGTGCTTGGGAGCAGTTGTGATTAAATTACCTATTTCTTATCTACTGATAAGACATCCTTTAAAGAAGATTTCCCACGTACATTACATTTTTTCCTTCTAATTAGATTCTATATTTTCCCCTGTCAATTGTAAACTTCAGCAACCTGAGGCTATTAGCATTGATAATTAAATAACGCTACTATTTTGGGGAAGGATTAAGATAAATATTCTGAAAGAAATAAAAAATAAGCAGTAGTGAGAAAAGATATATAGTGGCTAGTACTATTACTGAATTTCCTCTTCCCTAAAATTAAATGAATTCTTCACTCACTATTATAAACTAAATGTTTCCTTTGAGTCCAATTAGCATTGCTAAAAGAAAAAGCAAATCAAGGCTCTGTTCAGCATGCATCAATGTAATGGAAAATCAGGGCTTTTATTCTCGATTTAATAACTGCAGCTTGATTAGAGGCAAAGAAATGGCTATGAAGGGAGAGGGGAAAGGAGAAGGACAGCCAAATTAGTTCTGTAAGAATTCTCAACCTGTCTGCTCTCTGGCTCACTATTCAAATGCTAATTGAGCCTTTTGGTAAACAGAATGGGTAATCATGGAAGACAAAAACAGACACAGAAAACAAATGAAATATCATACCTTCTCCTAGGCAGCATGGCATTTTTCTGATAAGCTTTGGAAGACTTAAAAATTTAAGTCCTTCATTTTTGTTTTTGTTTTTATTCAATTCCTAGCAAGATTATAATTAATATAATAAAATAAATATTACATAATCAAATAAAAAATGACAAAGAACCATTTTGTTTCAACAATGAAATCAGTCATGTTATAATTAGATAAGAGGATTTATATTCACAGTTATAAACATGAAAGTAGACCATAAGGCTGGATAAAGGCAAGTTCTTAATTCTTAAAAATTAATTACATGGCATTATTCTTATCAGTACACAGAATGCATTAATTATACAATTAATAAAAAAAGATGAAAGGGATTTCTCTCTCTCTCTCTTTCTTTTTTTGGCAATTGTAATGCACTTGGGACTTGTGGTTTCCTACCTAGAATTGTCCTTCAGGCATTTCTGTAATCTTCTTACTAGGCAATGTCGAGACCCTAAAGCAGGGAGTGGGAATATTGAATGGAGTGGTTCTTTATGTTAGTGCTTAGACACATTTCGGAAAGGTTGTGGATTTCCATGTAATTGGGATCCAAGGTGTAATAGGTTTAACTTGAGGTCCTCCTTGAAAGAACAGCACGCAAAGGTATTGTTAGTAATGTGTAGGAGCCAGGGAGAAGGGACGGCTTGCTCCTGTACATCGGGCTTCCTCAAGGATGAGGAAGTGATTATCTTGGTACAACAGTGATTTCTCTGAGTGCTTCCCTCATCTGAGGCTCACAGAAAATGCCTTGTGTGTGCTACCACTTTATCCTTGAAAACATGTTAAAGCTATGAATAGCATTCATGGAAGAAGAAAGGCGGTGGCGAGGAGACAGCTGCCTATCAGGAGCAGAGCCACAGGCCAAATCCATTTTAGCGAACTCCAAGGGACTGTCCACATTCTCTTGCTGTCTTGCAATTCTGTTTTATCAACTATTACTGAGAGTGAATGGGCTATCGGCCAGGGCAAGGAAATCTGTTTTTGTTATATAAAAACTGTTGATGTAATATACAGCAGGACAGCACAGTCAGATTTTAATGGCATATGGCTTTGCTGACCTGCCAGTGACATCCTAGTGGGAACAAACCAGCTACAACTTCCTCTCACCCATGAAGAGAACACTCATTTTCTCTAAGAGGAGGTTGCGAGGAAACACCCGGAAGTTTACAGTTTTAGAATGGAACTGGGAGAGCTGTCATATCAATGACTGCCTCGTTCAGAGAAGAAAATGGAAAGGTTTTAAAAATAAAGATACACCTGCTCCTCATCAATGTTTGTGTCTAGAGGTGACTGGATAGCTGACTAGAAGAACCATAGTCCCACCCCAATGGTCCCCATGCATCCTCATTCTTTAATTTGGTTAGTGGATATTTTAATATATAAAGTGATGTGAAAGTGTAGTTTCATGTGTCTTCTAATTCAAATGATATTTAACCGTCCAAGACCACATGGAAGGAGAACATGGATATGGGAATATACATTATAGCCCTTGTCCCTCCTGCCTTCCTCCCATCGGTAGGAGGCAAGGGTCCCTTACAGCCAACCGCTGTTTTGTCTGTCTGAGGGATTGACTGAGCATGCTCAGGCCCTGAACCTAGGCTGTTCAGAATAAAATGGCAGGTGAAAACAGTTTAAAAAAAAAAAGAAAGAAATATATGGATATAGACATCCCAAAGATACCACTCAATTCCATTGCAATTTGTCCCCTTCTCTGCCACTTGTCTGGATATTTTCTCCCCCCCGCCCCCCACCACCCCCCCGCCCACACTCTAGGACGCTCCTTGCCGTGTTTGCCTGTCATGCTGTTGGTTTCAGCTCTTCTGTCCCTGGGAAGATCCACTTCCCAAGGTTAATGATGAGGCACCTTGGACAAGTAGTGTTTGTTTAGCTTCCGGCAATGTTCTAAATGTCTTTCTGTGCGTGGCATTCACATTTCTCCTAAAACAAAACCCATCTGCTGTCTGATGCTGCATTCCATATTAACACCTCAGACGTATTTCCTCAGGTTTGTTTGTTGTTTCCTTCCCCCCACCTTTTTTTTTTTGTCACCCTGTCCTGACTGAAAAACTGGAGCTGGCACACACTAGACTCCGCTTGAGAGGTGCAAGCTTGACAATCACCCGTCTGCAAGCCTGATCATCAAACTGGCCTGCGCTGGCCCTTGGGTGTTCCTCAGTTGTTTGAATGCCTGGAATATGGAATAAAGGAGCTGGATATTTAGCCAGCTTTGGAATTCAAAATATACAACTTAGCCATGTTGATTATTAAGGGGTCTTTCAGTTCATATCTATGTAACAAATTTCCTCTCTGGATAGAAATATATTCCTCCTTACCAATGGTTTTGTTCACAATTGCTAATGGTGTGTGTGGGGGGGAAACAGCATTTATTTACATAACATTTTCCTCAAAGTGAAAATTAGAGAGAATTTAATGGTCATTTGAGCACAGAAGAGATGCGTATTCCTCACCCTCCTTGAAGGTACTCAATTAGGCTCTGCCTTGTTTTCACCAATGACATGTAAGCCGAAGAAATGTATTGTTTGGAGACTGAAAGCTTTAAAATACATATGCTACATTCCCTTTAAGATTCAAGAGAAATTCACCATATTCCCTTCCCCTTCATGAAAACTTAAACAATTGTGTAGGCTTACAGGGACTGTCAGTGTGGATCCCAGGGTAATGATAGTTAGCAGAGTCCCTTGCTGACCCTCACTGAAAATGAGAGAGAAATATCTTTGATATGTCTGAAGACTATTGAATATTCCATGCACTGCCAAAGGAATGAGGACATTAATCATGTAAGAATGCATTCAGAATGTTTTTAGAAACTCAAATGGCAACAATTGAATTTATTTTCTTTGTATGTGTCATTTAAAATCCAAACCAAACAAACTCACTGCCATAGAGTCAATGCCGACTCATTGTGAACCTATTGCAGGAGGTAGCAGTGCCCTTGTGAGTTTCTGAGATGGAGTAGCTGTTGGTTTTGAACTGCTGATCTTGGGTATCATACCCACTAGGACTCGATGTATTTGGTAAAATGAAACCAACCAACAAGCTTACTCCCACTGAGTCAATCCCTACTCACAGAGCCCTAAATAGGATTTTAAACACTAAATAGTATTTTATTCAAGTAGACAGTCTCTTCTTTCTCTCTGTCTCCGAGTGTTTGGTAGGTTTGAGTAGCTCACTTGGTTGTAGCCCAGTGTTGAAGCCCTAGTGCTACTAGGACTTGTCCAAAGTAATCAGCTAGACATCAATGGTTAGCAACAGTGAAGTGGTGTGGTTGATATCTCAGAAGTTTGGTCAACAGACAAGAGTGCCTACAGCACCCTTCACTACTATACACATAAGCTGAGAGTGACCCAGGTCACCTTGGAAATAGATTTCCCTCCTCAAATTACAGAGGAAGACGTTGCAGATTGTCTCAGGATCACAAAAATGTACAGAAAGAGAACATGAAGGAACAGACAAAACTCTGCTCAGCTAGAATCTCTATCATGAAATGAGAATTTCAGGGGTGTGGGGGGTTAAAAAAGACACACGGGGAAACTCATTTTCTCAAAGTGATCACTGAAATCCCATATGACACTCCATGGAAGACCTAGTAAATTCAGTGGAAAGCATATACACTGTGACTTAATAAGGGAAAAAGACAAAAATCCAAGTGTATGTGTCAAGGATGTTATGATTAAAACTTCAGTTGCCCTGGATTAAATAAAGTTCCTCACAGGGAGTTGATCTTCTGAGATCCAATCTAATGGATTGAGAATATAAAAACCATCTTATTCATTTATCCAAACTGCTCCTGTTGATACTATGGCTGAGCAGATATGTCTTCTTCTGTAAAGTCGAGGGCCTCTGAAAATGAGGGAAATCTTCCAGGACACAGATTGACATCATAGCTCCAACAATTGATTCAATCACAAGAATAATCAAAGAGATTTCAGAACCTCTCAATAGTTTGCTCTGGTACACATTAGACCCTCAAGAGTTGGTGCCAACTCATGAGCAATCAAAAAGAATAAATAGGCTACTGGAATTTGAGACCGTTTGTCTCCATAACATAACTTGGGTTATTGTGACTGATACACCATTAAAAACAAACTTGCATTAGAATAGCCCCCAGATTCTTAGTTATTTTCTAGGTCCGTAGTGATAGTCTAGAATAGTTCCGTGGACTAAGAATATAACCTGCATCTTTTCATGATCACGGTAACTTGATAAAACGGCAAATTTCATTAATATCAGTAATTGTGCTAAAAGTTTTACCTGTTAATTTATTTCATTCACACAAGTGGTAACATTCAAATTAGAATGAACTCCTTAATGTCTGACTTCTCTGAGTCCCACATATTAGCTACTCAGTAATGAGTTAATAATTTTTAAATGTATGAATGTATAATTTTTTAAACAAATAAACACAATTATTCTCTGGGCATAATCACTTAATACTACATGATCAACCCCTCTTAGGAGTTCAGTATTACTTCATAGAAAAGAAATAAAACACTGTTGTATAAACCTTCTTATTTAAGATCATTACAGAGAAGTGTTTCTTTTCTTTTAAAGAATAAGTCTTGAAAGCTAAAACAATACTATCATATTTCGACACTTAGATGGAGTTGTCCCTTAAGGATCGAGTAACTATTTCTTTGTGTGTGTGTGTGTGTTTGTTTTTCTTTGTTTTATAAAGAATTTTTTTTAGTGGAAAATAAGTTTGACTATTATCAATAAATGAAGTGTAACTATTGTAACAGAAATTCAAGCACAGAGATATTTGGGGTGTACACCTTGGGTTACAGTGCTTGAAGTTTTGAACTATTTCTTTAGAATGTTGTGTCTGTTACATGTGATAATCACAACTTCTAATTCTCAAAATAAATTCTCACTTTTGCATATCCCTTGGATTTGAATCGGCCTCCTGAATGAACACATCTGTGTATTTAAATATACATGTGAGCGTGTGCAAAATACATAAGCCTCTTTCCTTGCTTTGAGAGATTGTTCATTGGGAAATATAAATTTCAATCATCTTAGAAGGCGATTACTCAGGAAATAATTAACTATATACATTGTTGCCAGTATATTGGATGAAGAAACTAGCTAAACTTCTCTCCCTTATAAATACATACGTATTTATAGAAAGCTCAAGGGCAAAATGCATTGGAGATTGATATCCTGGATTCTTTCTGTGTATGGGGAAAGTGCCCTTCCCAGTAATTCAGAACAAATTGAAGAAGCATTTTATCATGAGAAGATAGACTGATTTGGGAGAAGTTTAATATGAAGTATTTCATCCAGATTGCTGATCCAATCCAGATAAAGCTGAGTAACTTTGATTTTTGCTATTCAAACTGTGGAAAATTTGAGATTGATATAAGGTCCATTTCAACTTTCTCAATTCCTCAGGATAAGATAAAAAGGTTTATGAAAGTTGTTTGATGAATCCACTGTTATTGGCCTATATTCTACCTATAGAAATATTTTCATTTATATTGTTTACCTGCATGCAACGGAAGGTTTTATCAATGTGCCAAGAGTATTTTAAAAGGCCAAGGAAATATGAAAGACAAACAAATGTTTAATGTTCTGCAACATTCCTCCCTTTCTAAACTCACCTTGGAGTACTCTGCCATATACAACTTACATTCCAAGCAATACAAACATTTTGCAATATTTCGAGATAGCTACCGTATATACTCATGTATAAGCTGAGTTTTTCAGCACATTTTTAATGCAGTTTTTGTGGTAAAATTAGGTGCCTCGGCTGATGTTCGGGGTCGGCTTATACTCGAGTACATATGGTATTTCATTTTTTTTCATTAACTCTTATTTTTGCCTGGAGTATATATTTTTCTCTGCTATGAAGACCATTTATTACTCATCCTGCAAGGCCCAAGTCCTTCATCAATTATTGCTTTTTCAAGACCTTTTAGGTCTGTGTGGGCTATGAATAACTGGACTGAAACTCCCTGTCGTTAGTTCTGATTCACTGTGACCTTGTAAGGCCTGAGTAGAACTTGTGCAGAACCTTACCGTTAATCACTCAAGGCATAGCCGCTAAGACAAGAGGGCTCCTTGTTTTAGGAATGTTTTACTGTTGTTTGGGGCCATAGTTCCTATTCATAGTGATCCTACATTACACAAAATGAAACAAAACCCAGTGTCCCGTCCTCACAATTGTTCCGACACTTGAGGGCAATGCCGCAGCCACTGTGTCAATCCATCTCCTAAGGGTCTTCCTTGCTTTCACTGCGCCACCACTGAAGGCATGGCGTCCTTTCCTGACATGGCCAACATACGCAAGTCAAGTCTCACCATCCGGGTCTTTCAGCAGCATTCTGGCCCTACTTCTTCCAAGACAGATCTGTTTGCTCTTTGAGCAGTCCATAGTACTTTCAAGATTCTTCTCCAGCCCCACAATGCAAATGTATTGATTCTTCTTCAGGATTCCTTATTCAGTGCCCAGATTTCATATGCCCAAGAGACAATGGGAAATACCAGGCTTGGGTAAGGCACATCTTAGTCCTCAAAGTAATATCCTTGTTTTTTAGTACTCTAAAGAGGTCCTGTGCAGCAGATTTACCCAATGCAACAAGTCTTCTGTTCTCCTGACTGCTGCTTCCATAAGCATCGATTATAGATCGAAGCAAGACAAAATTCTTGACAAATTCAAACTTTTCTCCATTTATCACCATGTTACCTTTGGTCCAATTGTGAGGATTTTGGTCTTCAATATATTGAGTTTTCTTCATATTTGTTCATCTTTCCCTTAACCCTACTGAACTAATTTGTAATCTATTAGTAAGCTTATTTTCAAACATCGAGAGGAATCATATGCTCATCTCTTCATTTATACGACTACAAAGACCATATAGAATTTTAATAATAGTTTGTAGCATTAATATCTAAATTAATACTGGCACATTGGTAGGTTTTGAAACGGAAAATAGATAAGCTATTATGAGACCACATTTAAAAAATATCAGTAAGAAGTGTTCACATCTTCCAAGTTGCCTAATTAGGAAAAAGTTATGTATGAATAATCATAGCAAGCAGTTGGCTAGGTGTTATCATATTTGCTTTGTTTTCATTTTACTCTACAAAATGTGAAGAAACTGAAACCCTACTTTACTAGTGAAATAAATGACTTGGACATGAACATCTTTACTTGCTTTTATTTCAGTACTACCCCAGGAAAAGTGGTTTTGCAACTTTTCTGGAAAGCTAACTCTTCATCTACTTCCATTGTCTTTAACACAAAGAACCTGGGTGGCATTATAGGATTACATGTTGCATATTCACAAGGTCAGTGGTTTGAAACCACCAGCTGCTTTGTGGAAGAATGGTGAGGCTTTCTACTCTTATAATGAATTATAATCTTTGTCTGTAAGCGTTCCAAACCTTCCTTGCAGTGAGCAAGCAAAGTTGTGTCCCATCATATCACAGATTGTTAATGAGTGTTCATCTAATCCTATACTCATGTTGTTCTTCATACAGTTCAGCTTCTCGGATTATTTGCTCAGCATACAAAATAAAATAAAACCCAAATCCTCACAACTTGACCAATAGAGAACATCATGATAGATGGAGAAAATATTGAAGTTGTCAAGGATTTCATGTTGCTTGAATACAAGATCACTTCTCAGGGAAGTAGAAGTCAAGCAATCAAACGACACATTGCGTTGGACAAGTCTCCTGTACCAGACCTCTTTAGCATTCACCTGATCCAAGCCATGGCATTTTCAATCACCTGATATATGCAAGTTGGACACTGAATAGGGAAGACTGCAAAGGAATCGATGCATTTGAATTATAATGCTGGTGATGACTGTTGACAGTGTCATGGAGTACCACCAGAACAAAAGCAATAACCAAAAACCTGTCTTGGAAGAAGGATACTCAGAATGTTCCTTAGAAGTGAGGATCGCAAGACTTACCTTACATACTTGGGACATGTTATCAGGAGAGACCAGTCCCTGGGAAAGGACATCATACTTAGTAAAGAAGAAGGTCGGCAAAAAAAAGAGGAAGATCCCAAAAGAGAGACATACACACAATGGGTGTGACAACGGCTCTAGCATAATAACAATTGTGTGGACGGCACAGGGCCAGGCAGTATTTTCTTCTGTTGTGCATAGAGTCACTAAGTTAGAACTGACTTGACAAAGCCTAACGACAGCATAGAATGAAACCTATGGTGAAAGAACAGAACCTGGTCAACACCTTTACTGATTTCAAACCACTTAATATCTTATTGTTCGGTTGGAAATGTGTTCCGCATAAATACAATTAAAACACAACTAAAATTTATATTCTTCAACATGGTTTCTGCTATTTGTTATGATGAATAAAGTTGAATGCTTTTCCATAATGAATAAAACAAAGGTGTCGTAGTTATACAATCTGGTGTCAATTTGAGGATTAAGAGTGTAGGGGTGGAGTCTAGCCTATCAATCAGGATATAGTCAATGAGGCCTCTGTGTGGGCATGGCCTTCTCCACAGGATTCTGGCAACTCCTGTAATTTGTTCTGGGAGATAGGAGACACTTTCTTTCTCTGCTAACTTCCTGTGAGACTTCCCTGTGGAGTAGACACATGCCGGAGAAGCCATGTGGAGATGCCTGTCCGTGCTGAGATTCTTACACTGCCATTGGATCCATAAGACTTCCCATCCACTGGGCTGTGGCATTCCTCCATTCGGTGTCAGTGCAGGTGTTTCATGAGTCTGAAGAGGACTTTATAGAGATGTTCCTCCATTCAGTGTCAGTGCATGTGTTTCATGAGTCTGAAGAGGACTTTATAGATTGGTATCAGACATATGGGATAATTCAGACTTAGGAACTTGATCTGGACTGGGCTGAGATGTTTCTCAATAACCAATTAGTCTTGTATTAAACCTTTCTTATACATATATGTGTGTGTCTATGAACTTGTTTCTCTAGTCTACCCCAAAAGAACACAAAAATAAACACTTTTATCTTATTACTCTGCTTTCAGCCAATATGCATATGAATTAAGCAATAATATCTCTTTCACCCCGCTCTCTTCCAAATCTGGCTTGATTTTCTGGCACCTTTCCGTGGATATTCTGCAGCAACTCTTTATTAATTACCTACAGCAGAATCTTACATTCGTGGGACTTTAGTGATGCGAGTGCTGGTTGCCATTGAGTTTGTTCTCACCGGTAGCAATTCTGTGCAAAACAGAAACATTGCCTGGTTCTACGCCATTATCAAAATCATCAGTGTGTTTCTGTTCCATTACCTTCCTTTGGAATGAGCATATAAATGCATCTCTTCCAGTCATTTGGCCATGGAGCTGTCTCCAAGTTCCTTGGCATAGAAGCATTAACACCTGCAGTGCTACATAAATTTGTTGAAACTTTTCAAGGCTTCACTTAAAAATATACATAGATTTCCAAGATGGTGACACATTTTATGACAGTGTCAATGTAAATTATAACATTGGACTCTGCTGAGTGTGGGGCTTTATGGGAGGAAAGGACTAGTTTGCTCAGGAAGTCATCCCAGCTCTGACAGTCAGAATTATAACACTCTTCCTTTTGGTAGTAACTGTGGTAAAAAAAAAATAGACATTCTTACTCAAAATCAAACTCACTCTTATTGCTGACTCATCAATCTTCCAGGACAGGGCGGTTGTGTTCCCATTCGTTTCCAAACCTGTAACTCCTTGCAGGAAAAGATGGCCTCAGTTTCTGCATGGAGTGGCTGGTGGTTTTGAACTGCTGATCTTCTGGTTGGCAGCCCATTGCATCACCGTGACACCATAAGAGAATTAGTTGGATCTTAAGGAAATCTACTACTAAGGATGTTAAGCTTAGGAAAAGTGTGAGGCTAGTTTCAAAAATTTTTGTTTTTCAAGATGTCAATCCATTCATTCATCCTTGATAAACAAATATTTTATAAGGCATTCTCAAACTTATTTTAAGGTTAAAAACCTCAGAAGTAAATTTCCTTGAAAGCCAACTCTTCTTTATTCTTTTATTTCTTATCCCCCTTTGAAGCTTCAACTAATACTTGACTTCTTCTACTATCTTTCCATATTAAGTATCCATTCATTGGAAACCACTTAACTAACATTTACTATGTTCCAGGGCAATATTCTAATTAAGACTGTCACCTAGTCAATGTTCAAGAGATCTTTTAAAGTCAGTATCAGCACTGATGCAATTATATAGATGAAAAAAATCAAGATATAGAAAGATTAATTTTCTTCAGGTCATACAAATAACAACTGATAAACACAGGATTTTCATTCAGGAAGTGTAACTCTCGAGTTCCCAGTTTTGAATGCTAACATTGATTTCTTCTTAGAAAGGTCTTCACTAAACTTCTCATTAACATCCAAAGGTCTTTATTTCACAGCTTCTCATTCTAAAGACGAGTTCTTGGTCCTATAGACCAGGTTTAATGCTGCTAAGCATTGCCTTTTGGAAGAATTTGTCTTTACTTTCTATGATTCTATGTTTTATATTTCATTTTCCATACACCTACTTATGTATTTATTTATTTATTTATCTCTCTATTTATTTTAAAAATCATTTTATTAGGGGCTCATACAACTCCTCTCACAATCCATGCATACATCAATTGTGTGAAACACATTTGTACCTTTGTTGCCCTCATCATTCTCAAAACATTTGCTCTCCACCCAAGCCCCTGGCATCAGGTCCTCTTTTTTTACCCTCCCTCCCCTCTCGCCCCTCCCACATGAAGCCTTGATAATTTATAAATTATGATTTTGTCATATCTTGCTCTGTCCCATATCTCCTTCACCTATTTTTATGTTGTTTGTCCTCCAGGGAGGAGGTCACATGTAGTTCCTTAGAATAGGTTCCCCCTTTCCAACCCACTCACCCTCTACCCTCCCAGTATCGCCACTCTCACCACTGGTACTAACGGGATGATCAGCCCTGGATTATACCTTACATAATTAATTTTTGATGTACAGCTGAAGCACTATTGCTGTTGGTAAGTAATTTCTCAGTTTTCTACACTTTCTAATTTACAATACCTCTTGAAGTGGGCTCTTGGCTCCAACATTCTTAATAGACTCTTTGGAACATCATATCCTTTCCTTCTTGTCTGGTAAAAAAACCACAATTGACTCATGCAGAGCCTCTGACGACCATGCACCTCTCTCTCAAATAGCACTTCTCCCACCTGATGGAATCATTGGTTCATTGTATCGGTTGAGCTTATTCAATTCCAAATCTCGTCCAAGTCCAAGGTTTTAATGATCAATATTGTTGAACTCACTACTTAGTCAATAATAATTAATTTTTTTTCTTATTGCTATATTTCTTTTCACATGCAATTGTTAATTCCAGGTAACTGAAAATTTACTTTTATTTAAGAGAGTATGTGTGCATAAAGTCACAGTTGTATAGTACTGTATAAATGTTTGCAGTTTTGTAAATTATAACCTATAGCAAATGTTTTAAGATTAAAGTAGACCACTGAACTTTCTCAAATATATAATAGGACAAGTTACCAAGTCAACAAGGGAAATGGTTTTCATTATATAAAAAACAGGATTTCAATAACATGTGGTGGAATATGTCAGCAGATTTGGATTTAATCACATTTTAAATAAACTAAAATGCATCTTCGTCCTTTCTATTGAATATTAAAATCTTTGGTTTTCTCCAAATCTTGTCTTCCAGTCTCTATTATATTGACCTTTGATGATCTAGTTTGTTCTCTCTAGCTCACCTGAAGCTTACCTGGACCTTTTTATAGCCTGGTGTAGACACTGTGCCTTGTGCCTTTCCAGAAAGCATTGTGCTGGCCTGGAAAGAGCCATCTGTATTGAACATCATAAAATCAATTGTAAATCTTCCATGTATTAGTCTTATCATGTTGGCCAAGTTAAAATATGACTATCTGTCCCCTAACCTATGAAATGTGAATAGTTTTATTATCTACCTCAGATCATTGGAATCAATGGATCATTGGAATCAATAAAGTAGTGAGCTAATGTAGAGAGCAAAGAGTAAGGACTCAGATGGGAACCATTCCTTTGCCTTGGTATATGATCTTTCGGGACATTGGTCATTTGAAAAATGGGCATGGCATACTCAACTTCAAAATAGATAACTACAGTTTCATAAAACATGTGAGTACCTAGGAACCCAGTGGCACTGCCAGGTAAGCATCAGACTGTAAACTGCAAGGTCAATAGATCAGACCCACCGAGGTCTCCAAAGGACAAAGATAAAGCTATCTCTGTGCGCAATGGTTTACAAACTTAGAAACCCTATGTAGGCTTACTGTGAGTCAGAATGGATTCAAAAGCAGGGGTTTGGCTTTGGGTGTTATTAACCAAGCCTGTCATCACTGTTAGGTGTCATCTAGTGGTTCCAATTCATAGCAACCCCATGTACAACAGAGCAAAACCCCGTGAGGCCCACACCCTTCTCACGACTGTTCAAATGTTTGAGCCCATTGTTGGAGCCACTGTGTCAATCTTGCTTCTTGAGGAATTTCCTCTCATTTTCTATCCCTCTACTTTACCAGCATGATGTGCTTCTCCAGGGACTGGTCTCTCCTCACCACATGCCCAAAGTGCCCGAGACAATATCTCCCTGTCCTTTCCTTAAGGAACATTCAGGCTGCACTGTTTCCAAAACAGATGTAGTATTTTGGCAGCCCATAGTACTTTCAATGTTCTTCCCCATTTTTCAAGCAAATAGATTCTTCTTTGTCTTCCAGATTCAATGTGCAACTTTCACATACGTAAGGCAATAGGAAAGATGACTTGGGTGACTCTTAATCCTCAAAGTACCATCTTTGCTTTTCAAGACATTAAAAAAGTCTTGTTTGGCAGATTTACTCAATGAAATGCACAATTTGATCTCTTAATTACTGGTTCCACGAACCTTGATTATGGATCCAAGAAAGACGAAATCGTTCACAACTTCAATCTATTTTCCATGTAACATGTTGTTACCAATTGGTTCAGTTGTGAGGATTTGGGTCTTCTTCATATTGAGTTGTGGTCCATACCAAAGGTCACAATCCCCGATCTTCATCAGTAACTGCTTCAAGTCCGTCTTAATGTTCAGAAAGCAAGGTTGGGTCACTGGCATATAGCACGTTGTTAATCAGGCTTCCTCAATCCTGATTCCACTTTCTTCTCCATATAATCTAACTTCTCTGATTATTTGTTCAGCATAAAGACTGAATAAGTATGGCGAGAGACTGTAACCACAATGCACACCTTTCCTGATTTCACACCTTGCAGCATTCCTGTTTTCGTTTCCACAGCTGCCTCTTGGTCCATGTAACCAAGTGTTGGTGTAATTGTTAGGTGCCATCAATTAGATTATGACTCATTGTAACTCTATGTACAACAGAATGAAACGCTGCCTAGCCCTGTAACATGGTCACAATTGTAAGTATGCTTCAGCCCATCATTGCAGCCACTGTGTCCATCCATGTCCTTGAGGGTCACCCTCTTTTTAATTGCCCCTTTTCTTTACCAAGCATGATGTCCTTCTCTAGGGACTGATCTCTCCTGCTCTCTCCTGACGACATGTTCAGAGTATGTAAGACAAAGTATGCCACAGAGTGGAGCATATGATCACTTGAACAAGAGAGATTTGTTTTTAAGATTACTTCTTTAACTTATCAAATTGTGAGAAACTAATGGACTGATATTTTCTTATACCTTTCAAGTTAATTAAATAATTATTAGTTAATTATTAGATGATTAGTTAATTATCATACATTCATAGAACAATGGTGGAACCAAACATAGAAATCTACCCACATACGATATCAACATGATTGACTTATAAAAATACTACATAAATAAGTAGGCGTTTGAAAGGCAAATGGTCACAGAACATAGTGCAAGGGAACCCCAACCTTCCCAGGTTAGGAGTACAGGGGTGAGCAATACAAAGAGGAAGAAGGAAATGCATGCATTCAGAGTGTAGGTGGCTCAGAGGGCTAATGATTTCCCACGAAGATTGCTCTCTGTTCTCTACTTTTCAAAATGTGGGTGGTATTATTTTGGTTCCAGGATCTGAAAGCTTTTCAGACTCTGTGTTTGCTCTTTTTCATTGTTGTAAGTGGTGAGGGTCATACGTTCTTTTGCAGAGGTCTGGGCACAGCACAAACCAACAAAAGCAGGATTTTCACTAGCCTTTTATTTGCTCAGGTGCCTAGTTGTGCTTTATACTTGATCCAATTTCTGACATTTCCCTCTTGATAAAACACAACCAAATGGTCCCTATTTCTCCAATTACAACTCCATGGGTAAACCAGGTTTCGAAGCTATTCTCAATCCCATCACTCATGCAAGCGAACATTTTACATCAACATTTCAGGTTTGGATTAACACTAATGAGCCTATGAGTAGTCGATTAACCCTAATGGGCTGTTCATAAATGAAAATGTTGTCAATCTGTATGAAAAAAATCATTTTAAAACTTCAAAGCCTTGGTAAGACTATTAAAACTACGCAAACTTCTAGTTCTATGTGAACCTAATACACATATGGGCGTACCCTCCAACACATGGAATTGTGCTGGGCAAATTGGAGCTCTCCTAGTCCACATTTTTCCCACTAGGCGAGCATCCAGCAACTCGCTCTGAGATGGTGCACCCAGTGGCATCACCTGGGAAGGTTATATCTGGTTACAGTGAATTTTTCCATGAAAGCAGTGTTACTCAAACCTCAGTTTTTCAGATGACCAATTTAAGAGAAGAGCATGCAGCTGGGAAATTTTGTTTCCTGCTCAGAAAAAATTCCACAGATACTTTGATGTTGAACCAAGCTTCCAAGGACAGCACTATAGGAAAAATTCAAGTGTATGAGCGGTTTTCTCATTTCAAAAAAG
This sequence comes from Tenrec ecaudatus, assembly GCF_050624435.1. Lineage (NCBI taxonomy): Eukaryota > Metazoa > Chordata > Mammalia > Afrosoricida > Tenrecidae > Tenrec > Tenrec ecaudatus. The sequence goes on along the minus strand of NC_134531.1, from coordinate 176,872,231 downwards.
TGAAATGTCGATTGATGACAAATCTTGTTCTGGACATCCATCAACTTCCCAAGAGGATGAAAATGTGTACCTGCAGTGAATTTGGAGTTCATTCCACCAGGTCAGACTGTTAATCAAAATTTTTATTTAGAGTTTCTGAAAAGATAGCATAACAGTGTGTGACAAAAAAGCCCTGATTTCATGGACATATGAAAATATATTTATACATAATGATTGGGAAATAGATCAATGTACTTATATCTATATGCTTAGAATTAAGGTAGCAGGTGGACATTGGGCCTTGACTCCAGTACTCCCTCAACACAAAAAAACTTTGTTTTATTAATCCAGCATTCTGTGATGCTCATCTTTCCAACATGATCGCTGAAGACAAAATGGGTGCTTAAGCAAATGTGGTGAAGAAAACTGATAGTGTCCAGCTATAAAAAAAAACATAGCATCTGGGGGCTTAAAGGCTTGAAGATAAGCAAGTGTCCATCTAACTGAGAAGTAACAAAGTCCACATGGAAGAAGCACATCGTGAGGTGTCAATAGAATCAGGTATCACGCACCTAAGACCCGGAAAAAAAATCGTACCAATGTGAATGGGGGCTGGGGGTACAGAGTGGAGACACAAAGCCCATCTGAAGACAGTTGGACATCCCCTTACAGAAGAGTCACAAGGAAGAGATGAGCTAGTCAGGGTGCAGTTTAGCACCAATGAAACAGACAACTTTCCTCTAGTTCTTTAATGCTTCCTTCTCTCCACTATCATGACCTCAATTTCACTTTACAAATTGGACTAGACCTGAGTATGTACACTGAAACAGACAAGGGAATAGATAATCCCCTCAGGATCAGCAATGAGAATAGAGATAGGAGGCAGATAAGTGAAAATGGGGGAGTGGGGAAGGGGACTCGATCACAAAGATCGACATATAACCCCCTCAAAAGGGGACAAACAACAGGAAAATGGGTGAAGGTGATAGAGGATGATATAAGATAAGAAAATAATTATAATTTTCCAAGGGTTCATGAGGGAGGGAGGGCAAAGGAGGAAGAGGGGACGATGAAGGGCTGATATCAAGGGCTCATGTAGAAAGAAAATGTTTTGAAAGTGATGATGACAGCATATGTACAAATGTGCTTGACACAATAGATGGATGTATGGATTGCACTAAGAGATGTAAGAGCCCCCAGTAAAAGTATTTAGTAAATAAATTAATAAACAACAACAACAACAACAACAAAGGCCTGATTTGTGGCAGACAGGGGACTGGTTGTGTCACCACAACATTGCACCTGCTCGTGCAGCCATCTCAATGCCAAAAACAGCATGCCTCTCTTGCCTCACACACCTTACTCACCTGACCAAACTTCCTATGACTTTTTTTTTGTTTCTGTGAATACAAAGGATCATGAAAGAGATTTGATGATGTAAAGTAGGTGGAAAACAAACAAACAAGGGAGGTGCTGTCAGCCATCCAAACAGCTGAGTTTGACAAATGTTTCCAAGAATGGAATTGCAGATTTGACAGCTATATTAAGTGTAATGGAGAATACTTTGAAGGTAATAGGTTTTTATGTAAAGTAAGTGAAATAATGGCTTTGACAAAATGTTTTGTTTTGGGGCACCCTCTCGTACATGTACATACAGTTGTAGTCTTATTTTTATTGTTAGCTAGATAGGTGCAGGTATAGTTCTATCTCACACTCATTTTATCGCACTGCCATCCGGGCAAAGCGGACTCACGGCAGCCCGGTAGGACAGGGTCTCACTGCTCGTGTGCATGTCCAGGTCTGTAACTCTTTTCAGGGGCAGAAAGCCCTGTCTTTCTCCTGCACATCAGTTGGTGGGCAGGTAGCCGCTGAATGAGGAACCGCCATGCTACCGGGGCTCCTAGGTACAGTTAATACAGTGATACTTTCAATACCTTCTCCACTTAGTACTGGGTAAATGCATGCTTCCTTAGAGGACAGAGCGCTGAAAGAATATTAAATCTTTCTTGACAAAATGGGCGAATCTTTAAGTACCTCATATATGGGGAGCAGAAAACGGGAAGGAGACTAGCTCTCTCCAGCTTTCTTATTTTTATAAATATACACGCAAACCTACACTCATCAGAAAGAACTGTTTTGTGTATACGCTAACTATCCATTACGACATTTTAATTGATATTATGGCTTCCCAAAATTTTTAAAAAGAGCGAGGGCTTGACAAATCAAGGACTAATCTAACATCAATAGACCATTCATGAAACTTGAAACTAAGAGCAACGTTAATTTTGTTCATAGTTCACGAACTCATGTTTACTCCTCCTTTCTCTACTGAAAGTTATACCATGATTATGAGTTTAAAGGTCATTCATTTCGTTTCATTCTATGGTATGTTTTACTTTTGTTCTGACAGGAATTACTACCATTGTCTTAAATGGGAGTTGGTTAATTTTGCAAACATCCGAATGTCTTTGAAGTTTCTCTCTTTTAACCCTGCAAAAAGCATTAGTTGTACGATGAGCTATGCTTTGGGGTGGTAACCTTTATCTCCTCTGTTTTATAGGGTTCAGATAAATCAGAATCATTTTAATGGCACCGGATTTTGAGCCGAATAATAGAAAATATGTCCCTTGAGATTACCTTTTCAAACACAGAAATCCTCAAATATCAGCATTTGATGTTTGTACAAGTAGCATTTCCTGGTTTTTGTGATGAAAACCAATGTTTATTTGAGGTACTATTCTTAAAAATGAAAAGATAACGAATAGAGTGACGGAAGGTATAGACTCTAAAACTTGTCTTCCTGGCTGGCTTTTAATCCCTGACCTGCCCCTTCCCTACTGTGTGACTCTTGGCAAATTAATTAACATCTGTTTCTTTGTTTTTCATGGTTAAAAGGAGATTAATAATAGCATCTATTTTATTACAATGCTGCAAGGATTACATTAATTAAATCTACAAGGCACTTGAAAGAGCATGGCACAGAGTAATCATGAGTTTGAAAATAAAAGGAGACTAATTAATTTAATAAATAATAGTAACATAAAATTGGCATGTGGGATCAATTTACTACATCGCGATCTTGCAGACACTTCTGGGTAAAGCAATCTGGAAACCTAGAGTAAGGACTCATTTATTTACAAGGGCTATCTAGAATTGTGATCCTGATGAAAATAGCATGATCGATTTCAGCCAGTCTCTGTAATCCTGTACATGCCTTACACATTGACCCCACGAACGACCAAAATGAAAAAAAGAAATGCTTAAGATCATGCTGAAAATGAAAGGAATATATTAATTACTCATTTTAAAAACCAATAACCCAGAGGTGCACATCAAACAACTCTCATTTCAAATTTATTGTCTAGACTACATTAAACAAAGAATTTAAACATCTTTTAAATAACAAAGTGGTACAATAAATTTAAGTCTTGAAGGAAATAGAAAGTATGAAAATACCTAAAATGTGTTTTTAATTATGATATCATAATATGCATAAAACTTGGCTGATTTATAATTTGCTAGTACTGAATTAGGAGTCCGGTAGCACAGTAGTTAACCACTAATCTATTAACTGAACGCTCAGTGGTTCTAAACTACCAGTTGCTCCACTGGAGAAAGATATGACAATCAGTTTCCCGAAAGATTTAGACTGGGATCCCTATGGGACAGTTCTCTTCTGGCCTCTAGGATGGTTGCAAATTAAAGTTGACTTCTTGGCAGTGGGTCTGGTTTATTTGGGTTTAGCAATAACGACAGTTCAGCTCGAGCTGAATGGCCAACTGGGGATCTGCTCCAGTAAAGAGGACACCGTAGAAAAGCCTTATGGTTCTCCCATGTCTTGTGGTGTTTCTCTGAGATAAAATACAGACTTTTCCACTTACTGTGCTGGTTTACTAATGTTAAATGACTTGTCCTTTTATTTATCTTTTTTTATTTAAAATAAATATTTAAATACATTACCCCACTGATGTCTCAATTTTTAGTAATTTTATTTTCATTTGTTTTTATTATTGACACTCGCCAATAGCTTCTGCGTTTTCCACTCTAGGCTTATCATCGAGTCAATCAGTTTTTCTGGTTTCCCAGGTAATAATTAGGTACCTCGGCTTATACTCAGGTTGGCTTATATTAAAGTATGTATGGTACGTTTCCTATTGAAATAATAGGGAAAATTTCTTCTTTGGGTAATCACAGGCTTCTGATCCCATTGAACACATTCACTTTCACCTAGAGTGATGAGACATAGACTGAAACTGAAGGCATACATCAAAGACCACCTGGAACTGAAGTACCTTAAGTGTCCTTTTAGAGACTCTTTCTACACTGGAGAGATAAGCCAGACACAGGTCTTATATGCACCCAATGATTCCTGAAGTACATGTAGCATTTGTTTGTCATCTTTTCTGAAAAGCTCAAGAGGCCTTTAATGAGTTTTCTAGAGAAAATCTGAAGAAATTATATGCAACTAATCATTTTCTACCTTCCCACTAAACCTATTAATTAACATGTTAATACTCTGTTTGATTTCTAAATTTCAGTTTGAGAGACAGTAAAACAGCTATTTTCAAATTAAATTAAATTGAGTTGTGAGAATATTTTCAACTGATATAGGGCTTTTTGTACTATACTAATTCCAGGATGCATTAAGGTAAAAAAGAAAATCAATGAGCTTGAAATGAAAGTGTTGATATTATTGTAGGCTAAATCTACTCCTGAATTAGTTACTCCCTCCATGACAATGTTTTACCATGTATGTGACATTAGAAAATGCAAATTCCAGTGCTTAACGAGAGAGAAAATTTTCCTGTTACCATAAATGTCGCCCAAGTATCTGCTTGGGGAATTAGCATAGCCATAAACCTTAAAAATTAAGATTTTTTTCTAGTACAATAGACACCCTAGCTGTTAATAGGTAGCAATAAGGCTTTGGTTTTCAATGGTGTATTGTTCTTTGTTCATTGTTCAGATTTCAGGTATAATTAATTATCTTTTATCTTCCTCTAAGGCTTTTCTTTATAGCAAAAGGGGTTTTGCTTAGACTTCTGCTCTAATGGATTCTAATGGGAAGTGCTACTGAAGATAGCCTTTTAAAACCAGAGCTATCACCTTATTATGAACCAGGTGCTCATCATTCACCCTTTTTCAATAAACAACTTCAAATATATTTATTTATGTTGATTGGCTTGCTTACATCTTCTTTCCCGCTTATTTCTTGCTGAACTTCAGTATGCATAATTTCTAGTGTTAGTGATGAACCATTTTTAGATTTGCATGTAGTAATGGATTGAGTTGATGGATTGAAATCATAATCCCACCACCTGTTTAAATGAGACTGTATCAGAAAAATACCCAATCAATATTTTGTTCCTAGATGATTCATGTGTGTCTGAGGCCATTGGTTTTCAAAGTTTAATGTACAAATTGATGACCAGAGACCTATTTAATTTGCATGTCATGATTCCATAAATCTGGAGTGGGGCTTGAGATTCTGTGTTTCTGACAAGCTTCTAGGTGATGCTTCTGCTATTTTTAATATTCAGGCTTTAGGTGAAAAATTCCAAATAAAGTTCACATAACACTTAAAAACAAAAGTCCTACAACCTTTCAAGGAACAGAGTGAGCTACTTAGTACCTGACCTTCCACAGGCCCAGGTGATAGTCTAACAACATATAAAAGTTTCTATAAATTTGTTCTGAAAACACCAACAACAATTTCTGGAAAGGAACTCCTGTGGAACTTTGGGCAAGATGTAGTGCTTTACCCGAGAGACTTGTAGTTCAAACTCACTGGCCACTCCATGGAAGCAAGATGACAGTGTGTTCTCTGTCAAGATTACAGTTCAGGAAATCTTTTATAGTGTTGCAATGAGTCAGAATTGACTCGATAACAATGAACTTGGCTTCTTGTGTTGAAGCAACATAGAGAGAAGCCCCGGTGGGCTACTAACCAGAAAGTTCAGCAATTTTAAACCACAAGTAACCCTGTGAGAGGAAGAGGTTGTTTATGCAAAGATTCCAATTTTGTAAACCCTTTAGGCTAGGTCTGTTCTGTCTTGTAAGGACATTTTGAATCTTGAGTTTGAATCAAATCCAAGTCTATCAGTTTATTTAAAGCAAGATAGATTGCCTAGGTAAAACAGGTATTGTTAGCATTTTTCATTGTGTTCTCTATTTATTTATAATAAGGTTTGACTTAATTTTCCACTGGAACTAATCATTTTGGTGACCCCCTTCAGGCATTGTGGTGATTCTGCATATTACATTGTGACAGCTGTTCTTTAAAATGTGCTTTTTTAATTCTTTGAAAATCTTATGAAATAAGCATATACAAACAGATTTCAGGTGGGGGAAAAACCTGTTTCTATTATCAGGCAACAGTTATGACCAATCAGTACCATCAAAATATCAATACTATTTCTTAGACTCTATAAGAAATACATGGAACAGAAGACACCAACTTTTAAAATGATTATTGTTTTATGGCCCAGTTTACAGTAAAGGCAGCTGTCTCTGAGTAGACTCCAAGTCATAGGTGCCCAACTGGTATCAGAGCAAAACAGTGCTACGTGAGTTTATTCAGCACTCAATTGTGCTCCAGTTGATTTAAAGTATTTTATTCTAAAACACCTATGAGTGGAATGAAATTTCCAATCTATGGCTGATAGTTATTCTACTCAGGTGCTACAAATGTATAATTAAACTTTTCTCACCTTGCAAGTATTGAGTGAAGAATCATTAATATCAAGCAACTCATGAAAGATAACTATTGTTGCTGTTTTCCCCTTTACCACAAATTTACTCTGACAGATCCTTCATTCAAATTTAAGGATCAGCCAAACTCACCGGCACCAAGTAGACTTCAACTCAAAACAGCCCCATAGGACAAAGTAGAGCACCAGGGTTTCCAGGGTTAAAAATCTTTATGAGAGCAGACTGCTAAAGGTGCTTTCCACACAGTGAGGGATGGGTTCTGACTGCTGACACTTTTATTAGCAACCGAGCACTTTAAACACTGTGTCACCAGGGCACCTAAATCCAAGGACATTGATTCTTAAATTACACTACAACAGACTCACTTGTGGAACTTGCTAAAGCACAGCTTGCTTGTTTTTAGACCCAGAAACTCTGCTTTCATAGGTCTGGGTTGGAACCCAGACCTGGGCCGCAGTGTACTGGTTAACAAACTGGCCTGCTGTCTAAGGGATTAGCAGTTGGAAACCACCAGTCGCTCCAGACAGGATGACGAGGCGTTCTCTTCCTGTGAAGAGTTTCAGTCTCAGAACCCACAGCGACAGTCCTATGGGGCTGCCACAGTCAGAAGTGACTCAAAGGTAGTGACGTTTTTATGTGTGCTTTTGGTTTAGATTAAAGGTCAAATATTTACATTTCTAACAAATTTTCATGTCTGGTTAATGCTACCAGTCTAATAGCCCAGGGAGAGAACTTTTCATTTAGGAAAGGGAGGCAATGGCAGTCCAGTGATAGAAGGTTCAAGTCACAGATGGGACACCTGAGGAAACACACTAACTTTCTGTGGTGCAGGCTTTAGTGTTACTATGCAGCTGAACACATTTATGCGAAGCTTCTATACGAAGATAAACTAGGTTGAAAATGCAAAGGTCTGGAGTTGTACTTCTAAAAAGTATGCAATAAAAACCCAATGGTTTCAACTACACTTGTGACCCAAAGGCCATCGGAAAATCAGAACTGAAGTCATCAGAGGACTGTCAGTGAGTTTTTGCTTTCCTATATCTCACCTAGGGACAAGGGCCACAGCGTCCAATTTACTTGGCCAGAGAAACCTTTTGGAGCCCTCAAAGTCAAGACTACTCTGGTAATCTCACAACATCCTGTAATTGAATCCAGGCTTATAATCACAATTATTTTTTGAAATTCTCTCGTTATTGACTAGCCACTGCATGTGGCTATAAGTTTTAATGCCATAATTGTCTTTCCAGGCTACCACTATCTATCACTATCTTTGCATCTAGCAAAGAGGTTGACATATCATTGATGTTTAGTATCCGCTAGAATAAATGCTGAGAAAAATGATAGTATTCTAATACTTATATAGAGAATGTACAATTTTAAGGGCCTTAACTCAAAGGGGCTATTCTCCGGCATCCATGCAGGTACTTTTACTGACTGTGAAATTATTGCATGCTAGACTTGGCCTTGGGATTATTTTCAATAGAGGCAGCCTCTAACACTGTCATACATGGTAGATGAGATCAATCTAATTGCCATTGCCACAATAAACTCGATTCAGAATCGTCTTCTCTTTATTCTCCCAATATTCTCTGAGTCTCTGCCGCTATCTTTGTTCTTGCTGTTTCATTTATCTGAAATAGCTACTCTCCTCCAAACACACTCCATTTGTTGAAAACCTATTAATTCCCTAAGTCCTATCCGAGCACCATCTTTTCTGTGAAGCCTTTGAAAATCCCCTTAATTAGATGAAATCTCTGATGATTCTAACCTTGCTCTCCCTTACCACATAGTAATTTGTTTACTTGCTGTCCTAAACTGGTCCTCCTGATAGAAAAGGAAAACTTATGCATTCTGTGACTCTACAATTCCTCCTTCCATAGATTCACAAATATATATCCATCACCTATCACATATTAGATAGATCCTGAGGTAAGTTTTAAGGGCATAAATAGAACAATAACTATAATTTTCAAAAAATTATCATTTTCCATAATGCATCGAAGTGAAAAAACAAGTATAGAGTAATGGTAGCTAAATTATTTCTGTGGTTAGTAATGATTAAGGAGGACTCTTAACAGATTAGAAAATTTTCAATTGTGAACTATTTGTAACAGATGTTCAAAATATTCCTTTGACCAGTTTAACTGAGCTGATCTTAACTCCAATCATAAATTTGAAGGTGCTTTAACACACGACATTGTTTCCTTCTTTCACTTTAGCTTTTGAATGCCACAACTCTATTTGGGTGGGAGGGGTCATCTTCCTTACTGCTGCTTCCATTAGCTTCTCTCTACAATGCAATACTTCCATCTCAGTCTGAGCACGCCTGCATCTGGTCTACTAACTATTCCTTGGGCAAGATTGGGGGGCCCTATTCCTGCAAAGGGTAAAGTAACTCCCAATAGGAAAAATAATACCCGGGCATCTCAGAAAGATATGTGGTGCCCTTCAAGATTAAGGAGCCCTGGCAGTGCTGTTGGATACGTCTAAGGTTAGTTTGCAAACCTTAAGTTCTTCGACCCATCATCAGTTCCTTAGGAGGCCCATCTGCCCATCAGAAGCACAGTAAGCTACTCACTGGGCTGCTACCCACAAGATAAGGAGTTGAAACGCCCAGCTACTCCAAGGGAGAATGCCGAGGTTTTCTACTCCTGTCTGTCATAGGACTGTATCTGTCTGCCATCAAGGAAATCCAATGAAACAACTATTATTCAAATGTATGCTCCAAGCACACAGGCTAGTGATGAAGGAATTAAAGAATTCTTCCAATAACATTATTCTTAAATTGACCAAGATGCAATCAAGATGCATCAACAATTATTGGAAATTGTAATAGAAAAGTTGGAAACAAGAAGAAGGACCAATCACTGGAAAATATGGATGTGGTGATGGAAATGGAGCTGGGGATTGCCTGAGAGTGTTTTGAAAATGTAACCACTTGTTCATAGCAAATATCTTTTTTAGAGCTACACATGGCCTTTTCCTGGTGAGCTACACAGACATCAAATCGACTACATCTGTTGGCATATGGAATGGAAAACTCAATTCCAGCAGCTAAAATAAAGCCCATGGCTGACTGTGGAATGGACCGTCAACTGACTGTATGTAAGTTCAAGATAAAACTGAAGAGATTTGAACAAGTCCATGCAAGCCTAGACTACCTGCATTTAAAGAACATCTCAAGAGCATATTTGGCACATTGAACACTAATGACAGAAGACCTGATGAGCTGTGGAAGGGCAACACTATCATTTATGAAGAAAGCAAAAGGTCATTTAAAAGGCAGGAGAGAGAGAAAGGAAAATGTGTATGTCAGAATTTATGTCAGAAGATATTTGCTCTCAATTGGAGAACAGCTAAAGTAAATGGAAGAAAGAATGAAATCAAGGAGCTGAATTGAAATTTTCAAAGGAGAAGTCAAGAAAACAAAGCAAAATTCTTTAATAAAATGAGCCTTGACCTGGAATTAGAAAACTCGAGGGCAAGAACACATTTAGCACGGCTTAAACTGAATGAACTGAAGAAAATATTCAAGCATTGAGTTGTAATATCAAAAGATACAATTTTGAATGATGCAGGAAGCATCAAGAAAAAATGGAGAGCATACACAATCAATGTACAAGAAAAAACTCATCTACATTCCTCCATTTCAGGAGGTAGCATATGAACAAGAACCGAAGATGCTGAAGGAACGTCAAGCTGCACTGAAAGCATTAGCCAAAACAAGGCTCCATGAATTGATGGAATGCCCATTTTAATGGTTCAACAAGTTGATGAAGCACTGGTCTATGCAAGGAAATTTTGAAGAAAACCACTAGGCCAACTGACTACAAAAGGTCCATAGTTATGCTCATTACAAATAAAGGTGACCCAACAGAATACTCAAATTATAGAATAATATAAGTCATATCATATGCAAGTAAATTCTTCTGAAGGTTATGCAGCAATGGTTGCAGCAGTACATTAACAGGGAACTTCCAGAGATTTAGACCAGATTCAAAAACCACTGAGGAACAAGGGATATTATTGTTGATGTCAGATTGATCTTGGCTCAAAGCAGACAATGCCACAGCATTGAACTATGGAAATTGTACAACACTATTCTGTTCCTGCAGCACTTTGCATGGATCAAAGGGCAGTTGTGAAAACAGATCAAAGGGATATTGCCCAGTTTAAAATAAGGAAAGATGTGTTCTCTCCTCATGCTTGTTTATATGCTGAGCAAATAATCAGAAAAAACTGGATTACATGTGAAGAAGACTGTGATATCGGGATTGGAGGAAGGCTCATCAACCACTTGAGATATGCAGGTGACACAACTTTGCTTGCTGGGAAGTGAGGAGGACTTGAAACATTGTTGATGAAGATCAAAGATTACAATTTTCAGTATAGATAGAAATGTAAAGAACTGGACCAATAGTTAGCATCATGATTTATAGAAAAAGAATTGAAGATGCAAAGACATTTGCATCACTTGAATCCATAATTAATGCTCACCGAAGCAGTAGTCAAGAGATTTAAAGACTCATCGGATAAGACCTCTTTAGAGTATTGAAAAAGCAAGGATGGAAGGGTGGGGGGTGGGGGGAGGGTAGGGGTAGGTTGCTGTTACATTTGTTTTTTTCCTGTAAGCCTAGTCGAAAACAAACTAGATCTCACACTCCGTCACGTTTCCAGTATTGATTAACAGCAGGACACCTCTATTCCCCTGTATCAAGTGTGCAACATAACAATATTATATATAAAAAAAGATAAAGCAAGGATGTGATTTTGAGGACTAAGGTGTGCCTGATCCAAGCGATGTTCTTTTCTATTGCCTCATACGAATCTGAAAGTCAGACAATGAATAAAGAAAGCCAAAGACACATCAAGGCATTTGAATTGTGGCACAGCAGACAAATCTTCAAAGTGCCATGAACTGCTAAAAGGACAAACAAATCTGTCTTGGAAGAAGTAAGGCCAGAGTGCACCTTACAGACAAGGATAGCAAGACTTTAACTTGCATACTTTGGGCATACTATCTCCAGGGAGGGACTATCCCTGGAGGAGGACAGTGTGCTTGGGAAAATGGAGGGCCAGTGAAAGAGGCTGTGCCCAGGCTGAGAAGATTGGCACAGTGGCTGCCACAGTGGTCTCCAGCATAGGGACAGTGAGGATGGCAGGACCCTGCAGTGTTTCATTCTGATGTGCATAAGGTTACTATATTTCAGGAATGACTAAATGGCCCCTACCAACAATAACAACAAGGCTTGTAATAGTTGACACATTACCCATGGGGCAGTTCTACACTGTCTTGCAGGATTGCTATGATTGATAATTTACTTGATGGCAGAGAGTATATTGAGGTTCCTGGAAAGATTTACCAAACCTCTGCAACAAGAGGTAGACGGGGCTGCAACGAGTTAGAATGACTTGAGAGGCACCGTGTGGAAAGGGAGCTATTACTCAACAATGGCAAAGAAGTCCAGTTATAGAACTATTTTATTTTTTAAAAAGCATTTTAATTGGGCCTCTTACAGCTCTTATAACAATCCCTACACCCATTGTCTCAAGAGTCATCATTTCTTTTTTCCCCCAAAGAGTTTAATTGACACATACTTTTTAAAAGTTTTATTGGTATATAATTAACACATGTGTATATATAATACATTATACAACCTAATTGCTAATTCATATTAGAAAACCCTGTGCAACCATCAGCATAATCAATTTCTGAACATTTTATTCTCCTACTCACTGTTGTTCATTCCCCATTTACCCCAACCTCCCTTGTCATACCCCTAGGTGATTATTAATCCAGTTGCTTTCATTATAAAGTTATCTATCCTGATCTTTAGATAATCAAAACATATATAAACACAAACCCCAAACTACAGCAACAATGACAAAACAGTTAAAAACCTCATTTGACAAGAAAGCAGAAAATAATAAAATCTGAAACAACTTTACAATGGGTGAAAAAAGAGATCAAATGGTAAGGTGCTACTTTTTAATCTAACTATGTCTGAAATAGTCTACTTTACATTGCTCTCTGTCTGCTAGCTCTTTATATTATAAAGGCTCTTTATATCCTGGGACTATTGGTCAGATAGATTGGCCAGACGTATAATCCCTATGTAGGCCCTGGAAATAGAAGTTGGCATTCACTGTCATGCATAGCCTTCTGCAAACTGGGTGTTCAAAATCTAATCTCTGATATCATTCCCTCCTTTGCATTTGGATTTTATTATTTATAATACTTGGATTACTCAGGCTGCTGTGATTCTTCCAAGTGGACTAGTTGACATCTAACTTACATGGCTTCTTATTTGAAGACAAGTCTTTAAGATCCCAGATGTTCTTTCTGAAAGCCAGACCCCATCTAGTTACTTCGCCACCGACCACTAAAGCTTGTTATAAAGAAACTGAATTGCTCTACCACTTTCTTTTATACAAAATTCATAAAAAATTCAATAAATATGAATTCATAATTATTGGCATTTGGAAGGCAAAATTGAAAAATAAATAAAAAGGAAGAAGTTGAAAAATATGGTTAAGATTATAGAAATGAAGTTGTGAATCACACAATACAATTGGGGAAGAACTTTCCTTATTCACTGTCTAACTTTCAGATTCATATGGGGCAATAGAAAATAGCATTCCTCGGATCAGGCACACCTTAGTCCTCAAATGACATTAAAATGCCATTTTTCAATAACATACATGGTGACTGTACCCATGGACCTTAACACACTAAATACACAGGAATCAAATAATCTCTATCCATGTGAAAAGGCAGTCGAAAAGCCCAATCGTAGCAGCAAAACAAGGCCATATCTGACTGTCGAACAGATCATAAATTGGTCAAATGTAAGTTCAGGAGTTCAGAAGTTGAAGGGATTCTTTTTAAAAATATTCTAAGGATTGAAATAAGACCTTGTTTATATGGTTCCTGAATTTTGAGAAGACCTCAACAATATGTTTGAGGCACTGAACAAAACTGAGAGACCATCTTATAAATGGGAGGGTGAAATCCAGAACATGAAAGTGCCGGACAGATGCGACCTCTTGAAGAAAGAAAAACTTATTAAATGACAGGAAGGAGAGGCAAGATAAATGGGGGTGTCAAAGAGGCTGAAAGTTGCTCTAAAGTGGAGAGGAACTAAAGCAAACGGAAGAAATTAGGGAATAAAAGGGCTCAGCAAAATAAAAATAGGACATTAAAGGGCATCAGGAGAAACTTATTGTAAAGAAATGTGCAGACAGGTCTGTCTGAATAGGACAGGCTGGATGAACTATCTGGATGAAAAACAATGGGACCGACAGTTCCGGGGGGACTTGGGGTGGGGGGGCAGGAGGAGTAAGGAAGTGGTGTTAACAAACCCAGGGACAAGGGAAAAACATGGGACCCCAAATGGTAGAGAAGGGGGAGTGGCAGGCCTGGTGGGAAATGATCAAGGGTAAGGTTGCTTAGAGAAGAGGTATACTCTAGCCCAGGTGGCGATGAAGCATGGTAGTAGGGCAGGAGGAAGGTCAAGGGAGATGGAGGAAAGAGCTAGGAGTCAAAGGGCATTCATGGAGGTCTAGACAAAGACATGTACATGCAAATATATATAGGAGGATGGGGAAATACATCTATGTGTCTATATTTATAGGTCAAGTATTAAGGTGGCGGAAGGACCTTGGGCCTCTACTCAAACACTCCCTCAATGCATGAATACCTTCTTTTATTAAATTGGAACTCTATGATGCTCACTCTCCCGACACAACGGCTGGAGCCAAAGTGGGTGAACAAGTAAATGTGGTGAAGAAAGCTGATGGTGCCCGGCTATCAAAAGAGATAGTGACTGGGGTCTTAAAGGCTTGAAGATAAACAAACGGCCATCTAGCTCAGAAGCAACAAAGTCCACATGGAAGAACACACCAGCCTGTGTGATCGAGTGGTCCCAAAGGGATCAGTTACCAGGCATCAAAGAACAAAAAATCATATCATTGACTGCACACCTCCATGATAGGATCACTGAAGACAAATGGGTGCACAAGCAAATGTGGTGAAGAAAGCTGATGGTGCCCGGCTATCAAAAGAGATAGTGTCTGGGGTCTTAAAGGCTTGAAGGTGAACAAGCGGCCATCTCGCTCAGAAGCAAATAAGCCCACATGGAAGAAGCACACCGGCCAGTGCGATCACGAGGTGCCCAAGGGACCAGATATAAGGCATCATGCAAAAAAAAAAGAAAGATATAAGTGTGTGTATGTATGTGTATATATGTGTATATGTATATATGTATGTGTATATATGTATATATATATATATCATATTAAATAAAGGGGGAAGTGCAGAGTGGAGACACAAGGCCCAAGTGTCGGCCAATGGAGATCCCCTCATAGAGGGGTTTAGGAGAGGAGATGGGTTAATTAGGGTGTGAGGTAGTATCGATGAAGAACACAGCTTTCCCCCAGATCCTGGATGCTTCCTCCCCCCAACTACCATGATCCGAATTCTACCTTGCAGGGCTGGATAGGACAGAGGCTGTACACTGGTACATATGAGGGTTGGAGGTACAGGGAATCCAGGGTGGATGATACCTTCAGGACCAAGGGTGTGAGGGACGATGCTGGGAGAGTGCAGGGTGAGTGGGTTGGAAAGGGGGAACTGATTACAAGGATCCACATGTGACCTCTTCCCTGGGAGAGGGACAGCAGAGAAGGGGGGAAGGGAGACTCCGGATAGGGCAAGATATGACAAAATAACGAGGTATAAATTACCAAGGGCATATGAGGGAGGGGGAAATGGGGAGGGAGGGAGGGTAAAAAAAAGGAGGACCTGATGCAAAGGGCTTAAGTGGAGAGCAAATGCCTTGAGAATGATTGGGGCAGGGAATGTATGGATGTGCTTTATACAATTGATGTATGTAAATGTATGGATTGTGGTAAGAGTTGTTTGAGTCCCTAATAAAATGTAAAAGAAGAAAAGAGAAAAAAAATGATTAGGGCAAAGACTGTACAGATATGCTTTATACAATTGATATATGTATATGTATGAACTGTGAAAAGAATTGTATCAGCCCCAATAAATTGTTAAAATTAAAAAAAAAAAAAAAGAAATGTGCAGAGACCAAGAGTTAGTAACTCACAAGGGAAGAACATGACCTGTGACAGACTTGTGAAATAACTGAAGAAAACTCCAGACCTCAAATTGCAATATTGAAGAATCCTAGATGCAAAATACTGACTTATGCACGGAGCAGCATGACAGGATGGAAGGAAGAGAAAGAGTCACAAAGCCAAAGATCATTGGCCAGCATTCACATTTCAAGAGGGAGCATAATATGAACAACCAATAACCCTGATGGGAGAAGTCTAAGCTACACTCACACCACCAGCAAAATCAATACTCAAGGAACTGATGCAACATCACGTGAAATGTTTCCACAAGCGGATGAAGTACTAAACATTCTTACTTTTCTGTGCCAAGAAACTGAAACTACAGTTTGAAAGACAATGACCTGGTCAAATGACAGTATGGGTTTCATAATTGTGTCCATTCCAAAGAAAGTTGACTGGAAAAAATGATCATATAATTTCATTGATATCACATGGACACAAGTAAAATTTTACTGAAGATCATTCAACAACAGCATACAATAAGAACACCAAAGAAGGATGGATACATTTGAATGTGACATTGGCAAAGAATATGGCAAGTGCCATGGGCGGCCAGAAGAACAAAGTTCTCTTGGCAGAAGTGCAGCTAGAATGCTTCTTAGAGGCAAGGATGGCAAAATTTGATCTCCGGACTATCAGGAAGCCATTCACTGGAAGAGAACATTATGCTTGGTAAAACAGAACATCTCTCAGTGAGATGAATTGTGGTTGCAACTACTCGATCAAACACACACACTGCGAGGGTGGCACAGGACGGGGCAGTATTTCCTTCTGGTTTGCATAGGGTCGCCGTGAGGCAGGACGTCTCAGTGGCACCTGACCAAACGACTCCGTGAATTCAAGATTTATTAAGTGGTGTTGTCTATTGAGCCCAAGAAGTTTCCTTATTATCCACAGCCTCGACATAGTTTCAGGAAGGAAGTAAATTTTCCTTACTTAACAAATGAAGGGTCATAGAACGTCCATATCACACAAGTGGAAGCCAAATTACAAGTCCATATGTCTGATTCTCTGAATCATTTTGTTTTCCCCACATCAGACTTAAATTCGTCTTCTTTTGAAGTGAGCTACATATATCAAATGAAGAACTCAGGTGCCACAGTGGTTAAGTGCTCAGTTGCTAAGCGACACTTGAACCAGTTTAAGCCAGTTTGAGCCAGTGAACCATGGGTGACAGTGTTACAAGCTGCTCCTGTAAAGGGGTCAGTCTTGGTAATCCGATGGGGCAGTTGGACTCATGAGTCAGAGTGAGTCAGAATCAAGGCAGTGATCTCCAACGATAACAGCAACATACATTTCAAATGGATGGTTAGTTTGTGCATGATATAATATACCAGTTTTATTACATTAGTGGAAATGGCTCCTTCCCATGTTTCCTTCCTTCCACAGCTGGGGATCTGTAATCATGTTCATTGACACTAATCTCTTGTTGCTATGGGGTTCTTCCCACTTCAACAAGCTTTTTTTCTTCTCTTCGTATGAAATTCTGTACCCTGGAGCTTTGATCTGGGTCCGTTTTCTTTCTTCTCCGGAGTGTTTCTTCTCAGCAGTTCCCTGGTTTTATTATTCGGCGTTTCAGCCCTTGCTTTCTGTGTCACCTGCAGCTTTGTTCTTCTCCAGTGGTCCTAGACCCATGCTGTTTCTTTCACTTCGTTTCCTTTTTCATTTCCAACCTCATATGCCTTTCTGTTCCCTGATATTCTGGATTTCATCACGCCGCTTTCATCGTTAACCACAGGTTGGAAAGAGTTTCCCTCCCTTGTGTTATGGACAGCATGCTTTAACTATGAGGAAAAGGGGACATGTAGCCATCTTTACAATTAATCAGAAATAGATATTGCTCTATGTTCCTTAAAAATAATTTATTTTTCTATAATTGTCGACTTACTAAAACAAGTATCTCATTTGTGGCAATCAGCTGGCAACTGATCTCATGGCCATCTAGGCTCCAACTCAGGAGAGAAAAGGATGGTCAGCAGATAAAGGGCTCACAGTTGAAAGCACAGGAATCTTATTAACAACACAATCATCTTTCCAACAAAGGGCTTCCAGAACAGGCCATTCCCCTGCCCTTTCAAACTGAGGAAGTTTCTTTTAAAAGTACTTTTGTTAAAAAAAAAGATCTAATAAAAAAACAAACAGATATTAAGCTTCTTTCTTGGACCGCTTTGCCTGTCATGATCACATACTATGTAAATTAGAGATAGCACCCATGTTTTTATGGTACGGATCATTTACCTTGAAGTGCAGGGTTTTTCATTTTGTTTCTACCCCCATCCCCACCTCACCCCGTTACTAAGAAAAACCAAGACAAACCAGAAAGCAAAAGTGTTTCTTGAATAGAGGAATGCTGACAGGAAGAACTAAAACTGCAGTGCGTCTCAGCAACACAAGGTGTCACTTTTACATAGGCCTGCACTGGCAGCAAGAAGCCACAGGGACATTTTGCATAAAATAACATGTGCAAAAGAAAAGAGCAAGATTTACAGATGCTTTAGAAACATGAATAATAGCCAAGAATCTTGGCTTTGTTATCAATATCCCTAGCACTCTCTTGAAACAATACTGGAATTATTATTTTGCACCTCGATAAACCTACACAATAGTGCATAATCTTCCCCACCCCCCAGTTTCTGGACACCACAGGGAACCTGAACAAATTTCTTCTCATCACCTAACATAGATCTCCTCCCTGCTTTCCCTGTCTGCACCATTGGGATCCTTCCTAAATCGTGGCTGAAGCCATCACCTGTCCTGTAATAATAGCCTCCTGCCTATCTTTCTTTAGTTGTACCCAATTAGCCCATGCTAAACTCTACTTTCACGTGAATACTACTGAGGCAGTATGACCCCAGAGCTCATCTCGTCTCTATGGCCAAATTATCATATGGTTCTAGTTTCCTATCGCTGTTGGGGCGATTTAACATAGACTTCATGACTTACATCAAAGCGAGTTTACTATTTTACAGTTCTAGAGTTCAGAAATTGCACCCAGATATCACTGGATCAAGTTTAGGTTTCTAACCAGGCTCCTTTCTCTCCTGGATGCTCTACGGGAGTCTCTGTGCTTTTGCCCAGTTTGGACAGTATACCTATCTATGTTGCTTGGCCTCCTTCCTCTAATTTTAAAGGCTCTATTTTTAAAGCTAACAGCATTGCTGCCACCTCTCTGGCTAATCATAGGCACATCTTCCCCATTTTTTCCCGTGACTTCTATGGGCATACAAAGTAACTCAAGACAACCTCCCCGTTTTATGATGAGTTGATTAAATAGCCAACTCGTTGATATCATGCCAATTTTGATTATATTTACCTAGAGGACAGTGTACCACTGTCCCTTTGGGGGTCTGAGACTGTTTTCTCTCATGGATCAGCTGGTGGGTTTGAACTGCTGATATGTGGTTAGCAGCCCAACACGTGACCCACTACACCACCATGACTCCTGGTGAACTGATTAGCAATCTTTTTTTTTTTTGATGAGCAGATAACTCAAAGATTATCATTTAATGCACTGTAAGACTTTGACTGGCTTTATGTTTAACCTAGAAATTTTACGCTAATATTTTTGTAATGTTCCTTGAATAAACCTTAGCACCTTATAGGTTCCCATTAATTAATGAGTTAAATAAAATGTTTGTTATGTATTTATTTTATCATTATATGAGTTTGATGCTTTTAATGGCAAACATTATTTTTATCAAAATTATATTGATGGGGACAAACTTATTATATGAAACATATAAACAAATGACACTAAGTATTCAATGTGGAGTGTTGGTATTTACTCTTTTTTTAAGCAATCTTAATTATACCTGAAAACTATTTCCTTTTGTCATTTAATTTAACATATTCACTAATTCTAGTTACTAAGAGGGAACATTTAAGGGGGAATCAATCTATCACACACAATATCAGTTAGTATTTTGAGAGCTGGCACCATAATAAATCTCTAAATCCCGTTCCATTGGGCTCTTATCTTCATTTCCTTTTGGGTCAGCACTCCAATCAAGCTGAATTTCCTATGAGCAGACATCATCCATGTTTGACTCTCTCAATCTTGTGTTCATGCCATCTCATTTCCTAGATTGTCCTCTCAATTTTCTTAAAAAATTCATTTTCATTTTTTCTTAATCTTCTAGTGGTTCTACAACAGAATAACCACAAGTGAGTGCTTTTAGAAACCAGAAATGCATTTTCTCACAGGTCTGGTGGCCTATGATGAAAATCAGCATCCTGACCGTGTACATTCCTTTCTTATCTGTCCCAAATGTTCCCCAAATATTCCTTCATTCCTTGACATCCCTCACACGTCATTTGTTTTCTCTCCTATATCTCCACATCTAAAGTATTTCTTGTATAGTGCAGACGTGAGTGAATTTGGAACCCAATGTACTCAATTTTGATATTGTTGGGAAAATAGGAAGCCAATCTCTTGGTTTTTGCCTGGACCACCAGTCAGGATATTAGCCCTTGGATAGAAGTCTGAAAGTACAGTCTCTTACGCAGATTCTTCTCCTGAATGGGGGAACTCCTTGCCTGCTACGGTGTGTGTGTAAATTACAGGACACAAGACCAACCCCATGCCTGTATCTTCCTGAATGATGGAAACCATTTTATTTCTGTTTACATTTTATGGGCAAATATTTAGTCACATAGTCAGAAAACTGCAAGGGAGACTGGGAAAAGTTTCCTAACCATAACCTGTAATAGGCTAATGTGAATATTGTACATTTACAAAGCTTAAGTAATTTGAAGTTTGAGTAACCTATAGTCAATTTTTAAAATGGAAGAAAAAACCTATAAACCAATGGAAAATCCCTCGTCTTATACTGTATGTATAGAATTGTGGAAAATAGTATAAATAAAACAGAAACAATCTCTATTGTACTCTGTATTGCCAAACAATGCTGGCAATCTTATGGCTAATTTGAGATCCATCCTGACTTTAATGAAGACCAACCACAGAACATTCAAAGGCAGGTAACCAAGAGTGAGGGAATATGCAGGTCCTCTGAGCAAGGAGTTAAAGATGAGGAGCAGGCAGTTTAATAACTTTTGGTTATTATAAGGAAGACACTCTAGGTAAATATTTTGTTGATATTGTTCTAATGGGAAGGGGGAGAATCCAAGTGGATGGTATGAGGGGTGGAACAGGGTACTAACCCACCCGGGGGAAAGTATCAGTTGTGTCCCCACAGATCTGGAACATGCATACGGACCCCACCACGACACACCAAACAAGGAGGGCAATGCAAAGTACAGAGGTCTACACAAAGAGGCTGGACGATACGCTGGCCCAAACCAGAATTAGGCCGACGCCCACACTCGAAGGGAATACCACAGAAAACAAAAATAGATCGTCTGGAGTGGGAAAGGAACTGACCCACCACACTACATCCAGAAGGAATCTGAAACAAAAGAAGGAGAAAGGACGTAGTGGAGTACACCTGGGTCCACCAAGCCCAAGGTCGATAGACCAGCTAGAAGGGCCCATCATACAGAGAGGACCATTCAGCTGACCACACTACGAGATGCGACATCCTGCACCAACACATGGCCCTACACGGGACAGCACCTGAAACACAGTGGGGGATGTGCGACTGAGCTGACTCCACCACACTGAGGCAAACACTGGGGGCATGCAATGGAGCAGCAGAGGAAGTAGAGCAAAGGGATCCGGAGGGAGTATAAAGGATGGACTTTCGGGCCAGGATGTGGCACCTCACAAACTACATCTAGAAAACAATCCTAAAAGCCAACGAGCTGACTTTGAACTACTAGCAATTTTTCTTTTAATATTTGCTATCTTTTTGTTTTTTTATTTTGTTTTTTACCTTGTAAATTTTGTATGTTAGTGGCTTTTCTGCTTGTCAGCGAGTCGATGTTGCTTCTGTCAAAGCCATGTTCTTATGTGCCACTTGGGCACTATCAAAGTCATCTGCATTAGTATGCACATATTACTATATCAGCAGGTCCACCTAGACAAGATAGGCTGGACAAATAATGAGAGAAGAAAACAACAGGACCAACGGTCCTGGAGGGACATGAGAGCGTGAGAGGTAGGGGAAGGGAGGAGGTGTCGCCCAACACGGGGACAAGGGAACAGCGAGTGGTTCAAAACCAGAGGAGGGAGGGGAGGGGAGGACTGGTAGGGAGTGACCAAGAGCAAGGTAATTGAGAGGAATTACTGAAACCAGAATGAAGGCTAAACATGGTAATCGGACGGGAGGAAAGTGAAAGGAAATAGAGGAAAGGAGTAGGAGGCAAAGTGCATACAGAGAAGCCTAAATACAGACATGTACATATGTAAATATATTTATGATTATGGGGGCAATAGACTTATGTGCATATATTTATAGGTTCAGTAGTAGGGTAGCAGATGGACATTGGGCCTCCTCATGCATAATCCCCCAATACAATAGCACCTCGCCCTGCTAAACAGTCATTGTAGGATACCCATCTTCCCGACATGATCACTGAAGACAGACGTGTGTGTAAGCAAACGTGGTGAAGAAAGCTGATGGTGCCCGGCTATCAAAAAGATATAGCGTCTGGGGTCTTAAAGGCTTGAAGGCAAATAAGCGGCCATCTAGCTCAGAAGCAACAAAGCCCACACGCAAGCAGCACACCAACATAGGTGATCGTGAAGGGCAGACGAGACCAGGTCTCCAACAACAAAGGTGGGGTGGTGGTGAGAATCACATCACTGTGAAAGAGGGGGAGTACATGATGGGGACCCAATGCCCATCTGTAGACAGCTGGACATCCCTTTCAGAGGGGTAGTGGGGAGGAGATGGGTCCCTCAGGGTTCAGTGTAGCAACAATGAAACTAAAAACCTTCCTCTAGTTCCTGAACGCTTCCTCCCCTCCCAATCATCATGACCCCAATTCTACCTTGCGGACCTGGTTATACCAGAGGATGTACAGCGGTGCAGTGGGGATCTGGAGGCACAGGGAATCTAGGACAGATGAACCCCTCAACACCAGCGGTGGGAGTGGCAACACCAGGAGGGAAGGGGGTGTAGAAAGGGAGAACCTATTTCGGAGATCTATGTGTAACCTCCTCTCTGGGAGATGGGCAATGGGGAGGCGGGTGAGGGGAGACACCGAGGAGTGTAAGATAAGATACAATAATTACTTATAAACTATCAAGGGACCAGGGGTGGGATCGGGGAGGGAGGGGGACGGGGGAAAAAAAGGGAAACTGAGCTGATTCCAAGAACCCAAGTGGAAGGTAAATTATGAGAATGACGAGTGCAACGAATGTATAAGGGTGCTTTGCTCAATTGATGTATGCACAGATTGTGATAAGAGCCTTATGAGCCCCAATAAAAAGATTTTTAAAAAAAGCAAAAATAAATAAACAAAACAGAGGATATTTAAATCAGAAAAAAATGAGAATAAAATTGTTCACTCATAAACACAAAAATTTATTCGGTATGTGTTAAATTTCATAGACACTGCCAGGTTGTCTTTTCTTACCCATTCAGACATAGATCAAAGAAGCCTGGTGGCGTAGTGGATACCTATTGGGCTGATAACTGCAAGGTCAGCAGTTCAAAACAACCAGTGACTCTCAGGGAGAAAGATGGGAATTCTACTCCTTTAAAGAATTCCAGTCTTGGACAATCACAGGTCCCCTGTCCTATACAGTAGCAGTGAATTGGCATGGACTTGACACCCATCAGTAAGTAGTAAAAGCATCACCTCAGAAGAAAGATCCAATGGCCTGCTTCAAAGAGCCCAGGTTATGAAAATGCTGTGACCGGCAATGTTATTGTGATAGAAGGGGTCACCAGGAGTTAGAGGCAACTTGATAGCAAACGGCTTTATTGTTTCCTTTATGCTCATGTAAGCCTCAATGACTGATTGGCCTATGACAACTTTAAAGCATATATATGTGCATATGTATGTTTAAGATGAAAGACCAGACAACATGGGATTCATGTGGCCAAAATAACTTGAATTAAACTTGCACTACGCTGTGACTTGAACAGCCCCACATGATCCCACTTACTCATTGATCTAACCTCATCCACTAATTTGATACCAACTGATCTTTGCCGTGCTTGTGATGTGCCTACGTGTTGGCCTGTGAACCGCGGTGTATGATACTCAAAGCTACCAGGCTCCTCCTCGAGAGGAAGATGAAGCTATCTACATTGGACCATCTCAGAACCTTATTTAGAGTTGTTATGAATTACTTGGCAGTCTGGCTTTTTTGTTTGTCTGATTGTTTTTCATTTGGACACCTAACTAGCTAAGTCGGCATACACTGGTATAATAGAAGACTGGTAAAATCCTAGCCAATTTATCCTTCTGCTGCTAGAGCACTGATGAACTGTACTTGAGTGAGAACACAGGTTTTGTGGTGTGCAAACGTTGTTGTTCTTATTGCTTATTGCCAGGTGTTCTCAAGTAGCTTAGGACTCATAGGGAGCTGATGTATAAGAAAATGAATGACCCCTGCTTTGTACCAATCTCACAGTTGTTGCGACGCTTGAGCCTCTGGCTGTAGCCACTGCATCAACCATGGCTTTGAGGGTCTGTGTCTTTTACCCTGACACTCTACTTTTCAAGTATTTTCTAGAGTGGCGTCCCTCCTGGTTATATACAAATAAAATACATGGGATGGAGATTCAGCACCCAAGCTTTTAAAGAACAACCTGGCTGTGCTTTTCAAAGACCGGTTTGTTTATTTTTCTGTCAGCTATTCTTGTAGCCTTGTTCTTGTAGATTTTTCTACTTTTTGTCTTTCTCTTCGTTTAGACGCTAATATCAGTGATGGGATTACTGTTAAGAAAGAAGGCTCTTATGACAATACTGGCGACACCAAGCTGTGACTAGTGCAACCCAAGGCCGGGCCATCAGTTTAGTCTTCTGTTACTTACTTAATTTAAGCCTAATGACATGCAACATTATTTTTCTCAACGTTGAAGTTTTCTTATTCCTTCCACAATACTCCGATTCCCTGAGGAAAGAACCAAGCAGATGGGACCTTGCAGGCTGCAAACACAGAAGAGCTAGTCGGAAATGTGCTCGCTGTCTTTGATGTGAAGACTCTGTCACTTTTAATTCCCTAGCTTGTTTACTTTTCTACTGCATAAGAACTAGGGCTTGTTTTCAACAGTGCTGATTAAGTTGTCATTGATTTTTAAGATAGGAAATGGAACTTTCAAATTTCCCCCATGAATTTAAAACAAGTCAGATATTAACATCAAGATAAAACATTTACCATGGCAATGACAGAACTGAGAAACATCATTGCCAACTTTTCACTGCTCACAGAGAGAAGGTGGAATCCAAATGTCAATCTACACATGACCAGATATCAATTTTATTATTTATTCTAAACACAAGTACCAACATTCTCTAGCCAAATTTATAGACTGATTTATTGTTACATTTGTTAATATTTATTCAAAATTAGCATGTTATGCATTTATTTTCTATCTCTTAATAGATGTTGGTCTTATTATTAACAGAGGCAGGCATTCTGTTAGCCTTATAGAAATATGTGAATTAATCCTCACACATATCTTTCAAGTAGAATTTCTCAAACTTTGCACTATTGATAGTTGTGATTGAATAGTACTTTCTTGTGGGGGATGTCTTGCCCATTGTGAAATGATACACAGCCTATCTTGACTTTATTCATTAGACACAAGTCCCTATCACTGTTATCCATGATATCCACAAATGTTTCCAGACATCTGAAATCCCTTGGAGTAAAGTTGCCCCCGCAAAAGAAGCATTGCTTTATGGTAAACCAACTCCAATACTCATTGTCATCTAGTGTGTCGCTGCTCATAGCAATCCTGTAACACCGAGGAGAACTGCTCCCTTTGGCTTTCCAAGACTTTCAATCTTTAGGAACAGAACTCCTCATCTTTCTCTTACAGAGCAGCCAGTAGGTTCAAACAGTTGACCTTGTGGAGAACAGTTTATTGTGTAGCCCACTATGCTGTCAGGGCACCTTTCTTGATAGCAGGTAACATGATTTCTGCTTTGGTACAGAACTGCCCAAAGGACACCCAGTCAATAAAATGAAGACATCTGAAATGACAATTTGTGCTACTTACATTGAAGACCTATGATATTTATAGTACACCACTCTTCATTCTTGGTATGATTACATCCCAAAGACTAGGTTGTTATGCAAAATTCAGCATGCTGTGAAAATGGGGGATGGTACATCAGATTACAAAATGGAAAATAAATACGTAATTACATAAGCACTAAATCACTAAGAAGCATGACCCTGTCGAATTGACATACTGTGCAATAGTTAAGGTTTATTGTGCCAACATGGCCAATAAATACATGTGGGATTACCTGAAGGGAGGGAAGATAAATGGCTCAGGGAGCATCATCTTTCTAGTTCTCAGGTCTCTTTTTTTCGGACGGTCGGATGAGGGTGCAACTGTCTTAACCTGTTTCGTGCTTCAGCCGGCAAGGCTCACTTCCTGGAAGACTTCCCTGAGGAGAAGTCACCTACCCTAATGCCGCCCTGAGTGCTGAAGCAGCCATGTGGAGACCTTTGTCAGCATTGAGATTCTCACATGCTCACTGATTCAGCTTTCCTCTTGCTTCGGTGTCATTGCCTGTGTTTTGTGAGATTGAGGAGGACTTTGTAGATTGGTGTCACATATATGGGCTGATGTCAGACTTATGGGCTTTGGAAGCACCTACCCTTTATGTTAAATTATCTCTTATACATATGTGTTTCTGTCCATTTGTTTCCCTAGTTTACCCAGACTAAACATACAGCCTTAAAAATCACAGCAAGTGAGAGTTATAAAAGGCACCTGCTACTGCAAAAATGTCATTGATGTGTAAAACATACACGTATTACTACTTTAGTATGATCCTAATTACAAAATGTTGGGAAATGAGAGGGTCAATAGGTTAGGAGTAGATGCAATTGATTTGTCTCTCACTGTTTTAAATATGTGGGGAGCTTCAAAAACTGGGGAAATTAAATGAAAATATAATGTTATTCTCTCACAAAATTTAAGACACCTCCTACAAAAACAAGAGGATTGGATTAATTATTTGTCATATACAAAAGAACTAGAGTAGTGAAAATGATGATAAACCTTTTTTACTCAGCCACAGCCATTTGAGAACATACATTTTGTCACTGCCGAACAGTGCATCCAGAATTGAAGCTAGAAGTTACATGTATTCAATTGCACATAAAGGTTGAAGTATGCATTAATATCTCTTACAGGTTCTCATTTCAACATTTCTGCTCCATTAAATTTTCTGCACCATTCCCAAAACATGCTCTACGAATGTGAAATTGCTATAAGTATAACCACTAAGTAGAACCGCTAGGAAATCTAGCCCACTACCTGTTTTCATACATACACTCTATCAGATCCCAGTCCTGTTCCTGTGTTTACATGCTGTCAACGGCTGCTTCCAGCCTGCAACGGCAGGGTTGAGTCGTTGTGAGAGAACCACAAAACCCACAACACTTACAACATTTACTGGCTGGTCTTCTGCAGCAAAGTTTGTAAACCTTTCATAACGTGCTGCAAGGCTGTCCAGTTTTCTTGCATGTCCAAGGGCACGTATTTGACTTTTCTGTGTGGGTGCTACATACAAATTGCCTTCTCCAACTCAAACCTACTGCAATCAGATTGATTTCAATGCATAACAGCCCCTGTGAGTTTTTGACATTGTAACTCTTTTGGGGAGTAGAGAGCCTTTATACTCAATACAGAATAACCCATAAGAAGCACTGAAGACTCACTGTGAGCCAGGGAATTTACTGGGGGGGGGTGTTATAGGCGCCACACAACTTTGTCTCACAACAAAACCATCCAATTGTTAGTTATATTCTCCCTTTCTATGACATTACTGAGGCTCATGTAGGATATGGTTATTAAGGTCATGTAGAATCATAAATCAGATTGTCTGATTAAAAATTCTAAGGTTTTATTACTATTCTATACACAGGACACAGAAGAATAGTTTGTTTTAAAAGCCTAGTTTAAATAATAAAATATATGTTATTAAAATCAATAACATAATAGTAATTTATTTTTAGATAATCATTTCTAAATCCTGAACAAGTATTATTTAATAAACAGTTATATTAAGGAAAATAATTATGTATATTTAAATGAATCTCAATTTTCTTTATTTTTCTCTGAATAAAGATGATCAAGCACTGCTCAAGTGATAGGACGTCAAGATAATTGATTTATTCATTAAGGATATGTATATTGATCCCCTCTCCTCCTTTAGCTATACATACAATGATAGAATAAAACCTACTTGCCCTCACCAAGCTCGTGTCCTTAGGAAGACAGACGAGCAGCACAGTGATAACAGGCTCAGTGAGGACTGTGGGAGATGCAAAGCCGCAATGGCATTTTCACTAAGGTACTGGAATCCACCACTTGATAAATAAATAACACTTGGCCGGGATTGCAAGTGGGACATGGCAATGTTGTGCTTATAACTGGCTTGAGACCAAAATCTGTTTTGCACAAATTCATGACTCAGGAAGTTGGTGTTATTGTGGAGTATACCGATGGAAGAACTAGAGCATCCACTAGCTGCATATTATGTAAGTGCGAAATTGTGTGCAACAACACAGAGGTGCGGTACACAGTGAGAGCCAAGGGAAAGGAATGGTATCTGGATGCATCAGAGTAGACTTCTGGGAGAAGGTGGGGCAGAGCTGAACTATAAAGGATAATCTGAGTGTGGCTACAGGGGGGAAAGGTTGCCTCCAGCAGGATGAGCATTTTCAGTGACTGACAGGCAGCAGGATGCAGATGAGCTCTTGGTTCCTAAAGAAATTGCCTTTGATTAAAACAGAAAGCTATGAATAATGGGAAAAAAAGCCTTATTGGTGTATTGTGGGTCGGGGAGGGTGCTATGGAGTCGGGAGGAAGAATGTACATATTTTGAGTGCTGCCTTGAAGAACTAAAGATAGTCAATCAATAATTAGTAGTTTGTGACAATAACACAGTCTAGGTAAATACATGCAAGGAATAGCAAATACTTTTTAATAAAGTATTGATTAAGACAAATTTTAAGAACTCAATATGAAATGCGATGAATAATTTTTAAAGAACATATAACACACTAAAAAGCAGAGATTGAAGTGCCTTAAAATAATTGACTTAAATCATTTTTTTACTCCAAACATTACTTGCCCTTCTATATATTTGACACCGTGCTAGTAAAAATCCCTATGCTTCTCTTTCCTAACGTCCTTTCCGTCTGTTGAACTGCGCTGACTTCCCAGCTGCTGTCATGCTGGGAGCTGGGCTGTCCCTATCTAACGCACCTTCCAAGTTACACGGGGTAGATCGGGTTCAGCTAAACAGACTAGGAAGAAGGATCTTCTACTGAAAATTCTCATTCACTCACTGCCACCAAACTGTTGCAGGCGCATAGTGACTCCATAGCACAGGGTAGAACTGCTGTGTTGTGCTTCTGAGAGGTAAACGCTTTGTATCCACTCTGCCACAGTGCTCCTGACTGAAAATTAGTCCTTGAACATCACCTACATCTGGACAGAATATTGATGCATTTGCTTTGGGCACATCATCAGAAAGGATCAGTCGTTGGAAGTCAACATCATGTTTCGTGATGTAAGGCCAGGAAAGGCATGGGAGACCTCTGTGAATAAGAAATTCATAACAGATGGGCAGATGGACTGGAACATGCTAATGATGTGAGTCAGACTAGGCAAAGGAGAAGCGAGCAATACGGGCCGTGCAGAGATGAAACCCCAAAGTCTCAGTTCCTGTGACAGGAGCGGGCATTGTGCTCATCTGTTCCAGTTCTGCACATGCATTTTGTGGAAATGTGCTGATACCTTTTGAGCATTTCTTAAAGTCTCAATTTATGGTTTCTGATGAAAAAAATTAGTTCCATAAATAGAGATCATTTGGCGTCCTTTATTATTTACATATGAAATCTAATAATTTGGAACATTTGACATAAAATATATATGTAAGACATAATTTAGACATATTGGTAGGTTTTAAAAGAACCCATTAATGTTTACTTTTTCTTTGTTTTCTGATCTTAGTTAATTTAAGTGTGATCTAAAATGTAAGTTTAATAGCCATATCACATGCTCTTCATTCAAAACCAGTATTTTTCTGTCTCTCTTAAACTTCTGAGGTCAAGATCAATGAATCTCATCTTTGATTTTGAGCCCAATATCTATTAATTTGTAAATCAAATATCTATTGAACAAAACTTTTTGAAAGGCACAATGGAGAATGGAGGTATTTTACTTTTGTGTAGCATAGGTTATAGCTTAGTTGAAAAATCTAGGCTAAATTTATTATTTATATCATGTAAAGATCAATATAATTGATTTTTTTTAGTTGTGAATAAGTGCTGTTGAAGTTTGGAAAAGAATATGGCCTATAATAACCTGAATGAAGCCTACATAAATAAGGAAGAACAGGATGTGAATCTTGAGTTAAGATCCAGAATTGAATTAAGATAGGAAAAAGAGAGACAATAATTGAATAACCATTATTGCCTAGTGAATCACAATATCTGATTATGTAGTTGGGTTACTATTTCTACCATTTGTTTGTGAGTTAGTGGTATTGTGGTGGTTTATGTGTGGCTGTGGGAGTGGAAACTACACCACTGGAATTTGTGATACCAGCAGGGTCACACAAAATGAACAGGTTTCTGCAAAGCTTCCATTCTGAATGCAGACACCAAAGGAAAAGACTATTGACGTCATAGGAATGAGCCACTGACAACCAATGGATGGCACTGGAGAACTGTCAGATACTGTAAACCACACGACTGGAAGTGGAGCATCAACAGAAAGAGTATCCAAAGGTGAGCACTCAGGTTAGAAGGCAAACCAAACCCCACGGTGGGGAAAGTGCCTTCTTCAAATGGAGACCGCAATGATGATGCCAATGTAACTCCCATGCGGGAGCGGGGTGGGGGGGGGGGATGCTTTCCATGTCTTCACTTGTTGATGGGGCACAACTCAAAATGAGCAGAAACAACCACAAACATCAACAACCTATCAGAACTCATAAGGTAGAAGAGATAAATCTACCAATATTAGAAGTCATCAACAATGCAATGAAATGTACAAAATTGATATTGCAGGCATTAATGTGATAAAATGACCTGGTAGTGTTCAGTTTTCATAAGAATATAATAAGGATTACTATGCTAGGAATGACAGATTCAAGAGGTGTGCCATCAAATTCACCATCAAAAAAGACGTTTAAATATCTTGAAGTACAATGCTGTCTGTGATAGGAAAATATCTATCTGCATATAAGGAAATCCACTCAATAGAAATATTTTTCAAATCTATGCACTAACCACTAGAGCTAGTGATGCAGAAGTTAAATAATTCTGCCTATGTTTTTAGCATGAAATTAATAAAACACACCATAAAGATACATAGATAATTATTGGTAATTGGGATGCTAAAGTTTGAAACAAAGAGGAAGGGAGAGTTGGTGATAGAAACAAAGCTGGAATAGCATGTGAGTTAGTCCAGGTAGACTAAAGAACAAATTCATAGAGACACTCATATGTACATAGGAAAGAGGTTTACATAAAGAGCAATTGACTATTGAGAAAATGTCCAGCCCAGTCCAGAGGGAGTCCGTAAGTCCAATATTAGCCCATATGTCTGATACCAACCTATAAGTCCTCTTCAAACTCATGAAACGCATGCAATGATGCTGAATGCAGGAGGATTACATGCCAGTGTGTTGGAAGTCTTGTGGATCCAGTATAGCTGTAAGCATCTTAATGCTGGCAGGGATCTCTACATGACTTATCCAGCTCCAAAGCTTTGGTTGTATCAGGGAAGGTACATGTGGCTTCTCCAGCTCCCAAGGCATAGCACCATGTGTCATATCAGTAAAGCATCTCAAGAGAGAGAGGTGTCTCTCACCTCCAAAGAGGAAATACTGGGATTCCCAGAATCCTCAGGGGAAGGCCATTCCCACACAGAGGCTCATTGGCTATACAATGCTTGAAAAACTAGCCTCCACCCCTATACTCTTAACCCTCGAATTGACAAACAATTATGTATCTACCACAGCCTGGTACAATTTTGCAAGACCAAGAATTCTTAAAAGTGAATATTTATTTTCAAAAGCAAAAATGTGGACTTATCAAGCTGGATTATGCAGAAATTAATTTGAGTACATCTTTGAAAAGAGAAAATGAAGACCCCCAATATCAGCAGCTAAACTTAGGCAAGGGGCTGACTATGAAACAAATCATGAATTGCTCATATGTAAGTTCAAGTTCAATCTGAAAAAAATTAAAACGAGAAAATTAACAACTTGAGTATGTCCTATCTGAATTTCTAGAACATCTCAAGATCAAATTTGCTACATTGAACACAAAAAGCAGAAGTCCTGATCAACTGTGGATGATATCAAGATCATCATTAAAAAGACAGGAATGAAAGAAAAGATTAAAGTGGATGTCAGAAAAGCCTTTGAAATTTTCTTTTAATTGTAGAGAAGATAAGGTAAACCAAGAAATCCTTAAACCAAAGTGCTGAACAGAAAATTTTAAAGGCCCAATGGAGAATACTAAGTCAAATATCAAATGAAATGTGCAAAGATATAGAGTTTGAAAACAAGAAAGAATGTTAAGCATTTCTTAAATAGAAAAACAAGAAAATATTAAAGTTCAACATTGAAAGATTTTATTGGCAACATATTTATAGATGTAGGAAACATTAAAAGAAGATGGAAAAATATAGAGTCAAAATATTAAAATGAACTAGTCCACATTCAACCATCTCAAGAGGTAGCAATAATGAGTCCCATATTGCATTGACAGAGGAAGACCAAGCTTCGCTGAAAGCGTTAGTCAAAAACAAGGCTCCAAGATTTAATGGAAAACCAATTGAAATGTTTCAGCCAGATGATGAAGCACTGGAAACACTCAATAGTCTATGCCAAAAAATATGGAGGACAAGTGCATGGCCAAGTGACTAGAGGCCCATATTTATAACCATTCCAATGGAAGGTGATCCAACAGAATGCTCAAATTATAGAACAATATCATTGATATTAGATGCAAGTACATTTTTGCTGAAGATAATCCAACAAAAGTTGCTGCAGTACATTGACAGGGGACCTGCCAGAGGCTCAGGATGGAATCAGAAGACAACATAGAACATGGAATATCTTTGCTGATGTCAGATGGATCTTGGATCAAAGCAGAACAAACTAGAAAGATATTTATTTGTGCTTTATTGACTATGCCAACACATTTGATTGTGTAGGTCACAACACACTATGGATAGCCTGAGAAGAATGGGAATTCCAAAAACCATTAATTGTGCTGATGGGGAACTTACACATCGATTACATGCAGTTGTGCAAATAGAAGGAGGAAATACTTCACGGTTTAAAACCTGAAAAGATGTGTCTCAAGGTTGTATCCTTTCACCATACTTATTGAAGCTGTGTGCTGAGCAAATCACCAGAGAAGACAGCTTCTATAAAGAAGAGTGGCGCAGCAGGATTTGATGACGGCTTGTTAGCATTCACGAAGGCTGCTAGCAACCTGAAACGTGTGGGTGACACAAGCTTGCTTGCTGAAAATGAGATCTTGAAGCACTTGCTGATGAAAATGAAGGGTTTCCGCTTTCAATATGGATTACAGTTCAATTATATTATGAGAAACAGAAATAAACTGAAGCTACCAATGAGTTCCTCTTGCTTGGATCCACATTCAATGCAAACAGTAGTTCCTCTTGCTTGGGTCCACATTCATGCAAATAGTAGTCAAGAGACCAAAAATACATGTTTCACTGCGCAAATCTGCTATGCAAGAACTTAAAAAAATATTAATAAGCAAGGATGTTACTTTGTACCCCTGACCCAAGCCATGGTATTTTCAATGGCCTCATATGCATGTGAAAGTTGGCCCTCAAGCAAGAACAAAGAATTAATGTATTTAAATAATGGCACTGGAGATGAATATTGCAGGCAGTGACTGTTAAAAGAACAAACAAGTACAATCAGAGTGCTCCTTAGAGGCCAGGATGTTGGGATTTTGTCTAGAGAACTTTGGACATGTCAGGAGAAACCAGCCTCAGGAGGAAGATACCTTGCTTGGTACAGGAGAAGCCCGGCTATCGAGTGGAAGACTCTTACCAAAATGGACTGATATAGTAGTTGCAGAAATGGGCTCAAATATACTAGTGGGGATGATGCAGGAGAGCAGACAATTGTGTTCTCTTGTACAGAGTTTTGCTGTGATTGTGAACTGGTGTGATGACACCTAACAACAATCTATTTCTATTCACTGTGGTATTGTATCTTCTTCACAGCAAGTTTCAATAGTGCAATAAGCTTTGTCTAATATTTTTGTACATAGAAAGCTTTAATTTTTTTTGGTGAAAACACCTTAAATAGAATATATTAGTGAGAAATTGAACACTAAGGGATTAAAGGGAGACAAAGAAACCATAAGCTCATATCTATTGATGCTCTCTTAACTGAGATATTTTAAATATCCCATACCTTTTCATTAGCACCTCTTTTCCATGGGACATTAAGACTTGACTCATAATTAGGTCATGAGGTAGCTTGCTTGCTTTTATGTGAGATCTTTCTTACAAAGTAGGAGATTCAAGTCAAGAACATTTTTGCTTGAGCTTATGACCTTGAGTTTGGCCTTATTTAAACAATTATTTCTCTCCTGGAGACGACTCTTTTAGAGTGTCCTGACTGTGTATGTATTAGAATAACAGTTTGTAGTGAGCTACTTCTCTAAACCTCTCTCCTACTAGCAACTATTAACTGCTTAATTTAACCCAGCACCTCCTTTAAGGACACAACCAAAGCCAAATTCACCGCTGTCAAGTTGATTACCACGAGATCCAGTGAGGCAGAGTAGAACTGCCCCATGAGTTTCCAAGACTGTCATGAGAATAGAAAAGCATGTCTTCCTCCAGAGGCACTACTAGTGGCTTCAAACACAGTCCTTGTGGATCACAGACCAACACAGAACCAGTCTGACGCCGGAGCTTTCATTGGAAAGAAAAGTAGAAACCCAATTATGTGTGTGCTTATTCGACAGGTTAAGGGAGGGAGGGAGGGTGGGGATGAGAGCCAGAGAAAGAGAGGAGTGGAGAGAGAGAGAGAGACAAAGAGAGAGAGAGAGAATATGCTGCAGAGTATGAAGGTGTGTATAAGTACCAATTTGTGTACTATTTTAGGGATTAATAAGAGAGCATTTGGAAATTAGTGTTTTGAGATGTAAATATGAGAAAAGTAATCATAAAGAATATCCAACACTGTTCAAAATCATTTCTGCATATTAAGAAAGATGGTAGTCATTTGTCAAGTATGATTTACTTTTAATTTAAGTAGATATTTGAACTATGGGTCTTAAATTATAATTATTTTCTTGCACATTATGAAATACTATGTTACCAGTAGATACCAGTTTCACTGGACTTTGATGAAGTATCTCTGTGAAGTAGTTGCAACATTTTTTAATTTAGATGGGTAACATTGGCTGAGGGAGAAGAGGGGAAACATCTAATCATATAAATTAAAACTTGAGTTCCCACCCTCTAATAACATGGAGTGTTAAATGGTTAAACACATGTGGGGAAATGGCATTAACTATTTCCCCTCACGGCCAAAGTAACAAAAGACATTGACAGAAAACTGATTTAAATCTGTTGAGATTTAGAATGAGATAAGATTATCAGTAATATTTTAATATTGAATCATCTTAATTTGATCATGTTGTATATTTTATAAATAATTCTCATTACTGAAAATTTCATATTGGTCAGAAATTGAGGGTAGTGTTGCCTTTATTTCTGTCTCCTAAATGTGACATCCATTGTGTGTCAGCTTATTGAAATATGTTGGCTTGATTGGTGCTGTATGCCAGAAGCCAGCCACAGAGTTTACCGAAGGTGAACGTGCTTCAACGCAACTTCCAGACTAAGAGCAGACTATGATGCATGAACGCTGGGCAGGGCAACTTCCACTCTAAGAGCAGAGTATGATATATGAACGTGGGGCAGGGGAGGTTGAGGGGAATTGAGCAGCAAATAATGATAGGAGAAGGGGAACTGGAGCACTAGAACTGATTGTGATGATGATAATGATACACACACACACACATACACACATATATTTTTAATGCAACTAAATTACGGATGTATATGATATGTGAATTCAAAATAAAAAAAAACTATTTGGGGGAAAAAAGGAATAAAGTGTCACTTCAGAAAGATTAGACACTGAAACCCTTATGACAAGCAGTGAGTCATTTTCAGACATAGCGCCACAATAGGAGTGCCTGACCTTGGAAGGTGATCAAAGCATGACTAAGAAGATCTGCTGCCTCAAGGCAGAGTCCATGTTCATGAATTGAATGGAGTGAGCTTTTGGAACTTTCTGTTGCTGATGGAATGTGACTCAAAATGAGACAAACAACTGCAAACATCTTTTAGCAATCAGAACATACAATGAAGAATGTATGAATCTAGGAAAATTGAGTCATCAAAATAAAATGGAGCATTTAAAAATCAATATCCTAGGTATTTGTGAATTGAAATGGATGGATATTTGCCATTTTGACTCAGAAAATAATATACTTTACTATGCTGGAAATGAAAAATACAGAAAAATGACATTTCATTCATTGTCAAAAAGAGCACTTCAAGTTTTTTATGTGTGTTGTGTGTGTGTGTGTGTGTGTGTGTAACTTGTCCAGCAGGTACAATAGGAAGTTGCTCTTTTAATTGGATCTTACACTTTGGATCATATTGTTAAAACTAAGACCTATTGCCAGTTATGATTTATTCCAAAATATTGTGTTCATTAACTCTAATCTTTTCTTAAAAGATTGATGGAAAGATCAACATGTTGAACTAGTTCATCTTTTGCACCAGGGTCTTGGCACCCTGGGAGCCTAACGCAAGCTGAAGTCAATATGCCCCATCAAAATAGAAAATGCCAAATACTATGAGATTCTACCTATCGCATCACAGGCCGCCATATGGTTCTCTTACACCAATTACTGATCTTCAGTTACAGTTTCTTCATTCGTACAACTCGCTGACCTTCTCTCTCGTGTCAAATTTTGAGGTCCTACCTTACTTAAAATGTTAAATTATTCTAAAAACTGTTGTTTTATGTCAGGCAACATTCCTGCAATATATTGCAAACCATCAGTGATTTGGGAAGATATACAACAGAGTTTTGTGGGGAGATTGAAATTAGCCCTGATCTCAAAATTATTTTGTTTTTGGCAAAAAAGATTCCTTTTATTTAAAAGCAGAGGCTGACTGCAACTGACCACTTGATGACAGAGACACACTGAAACGTGTCTCCTTTGAAACAAATCTAAATATATTTGAACTTGAACCCTAGTAACAGTATTTTTAGTTAGATAAAAATAAAAATATTTTTACTTCTCAAATAATGGCAACTATTCAAAATAATGAAGCTTGGTCACTGGATGGTTATATGCTCGGCTTCTGGAAGTCTGGCCATTCAGTGCATCAGCAGTTGGCTTCTGTAACGAGTACAGTCTTGGAGACCTGCTGGGCAGTTCTAGCCACTTTCTTAGTAAGAATGACCTGATAGCAATGACTTTTGGTTGTTTTTTTTTTAAGATCAAAGACTGAAATTTCTCTTTATTTTTTATGGAAAGCCCATATAAGAGAATTCTAGGAATTAAGGTGAATATTTAATATTATGTTTGAAGCTGTCATGAAATTCCATGGTAATTCACAATTAGACTGACTCTAAATGTTAAACAGAATCTTTCCACAGATTTTTAATTCCTTGACCAAATTACTATCAATGACAAGCTTTCTCTTAGGCTAAAGTGCTGATGAAGCAATTTCCATTCTCTATAGCATATTGAAAATTTTTTCTTCAAATATATTAGAGAAAATATTGAATGCTTTATTAAACATACATATATATTTAATGCAGGAAACTATATTGTTTCATAGCAATATAATGTTAATTAAGTTAAATATAACAAAGCAATAAAATCATAATTAAGTTAATTAAATTACTTAATATCTCACATGAATTACTATGACTATTATATTTTGAAATTGTTTTGAAGAGTTCACTAATTTATTCATGTCTCTATATTACCTTTATTATTTTTTAGACTAACAAAATTACTTAATGTCATATCAAGCTTATCCCACTCCATATACATGTACATAGAGTAAGAAGTAATTCACTTATATTGTTCAACTTCTCCTTTGTAGCAAATGGAAAATGTGCAGATTTCTCCCTCAAGGAAAGAAGCTCTTTTATAAAATAATTGCATATTCTGTTCATTTTTCCTCTTCGCTGATGCCTTTGTATTGTTATTATACCCTGTCAGATTAGCAATTAGCATGCAGCCTCCACAGGACATAAATGCATTGCTCCTGTTTTTGTAAAAGTCCTTTAGCAACTCAAAGCATATAATAATAATAGCTAGCAAAAAATGAGAAGAAATATAGAGTATATATAGATGAAATGACTGCAAGATCAAGTGCAGCATCAAGCTGGTGCATTTCTTTTGATCAAGAGATTGAATTACAATCTGTCCCAGAAGAATGTCTGGGACTTTTACATCTGGTGTTCACTCATATTTGAATAAATAATTGAATTAACAACCTTGGTCATAACCTGAAGGAAGAAATTGGCAGAGGAAAGAGAGTACACTGTGATTAATCTAGTCAAAAGAAGACAACATTGAGGGAAATTCACTACCGTGCTCTCAGTGGGATTAAGTGATCACAGAGACCCACAACTCTAAAAGAAACAGCAGCAGGATCTGTTCTGATAGAGTCAGAATGAGACTCTGGTCACTGGAAATGGTATTGTGGGAATTACCAGTTAATACTGACCCATATCCAGAAAAAAATAGTCTGCTTCAATATCCTTTTCATGAATAACCAAGAAGCGATAACCAAGGTAAACTTCTTCTGTGAAAATTTTATGCTGAATCTGATTATCAGAGTTGAAAACACAACACAGCAAAACAAACATTCAATGCCATCACATGAAATCTGACTCATCATGACCCTATATCACAGGGTAGAAGGGCCCCTGTGAATTTCTGAAACTTTAACTGCTTCTGGGACAAGAAAGCCTCAGCCTTGTTTTTCTAACCAAGGGGCAGCTGGTAGTTTGGAACTGGTAGTGGTACCACCCAAGCTGGTAGTTTGGGTGGTTAGTAGCCCACTTCATAAGCACGATGCCAACAGGGATCCTGTTAGGTTACAAAATTTGTAGATCCCATTGAATTTTTATAAATCAAAGCCCACTGTCCAGAAAGCATAAGAATTTCAAGACAGTCACATCAGAGGATTAGGATATGGAGGATGTTATGCGCATGGGTCCTCTTTGACCATATGCACCACGAGTACTTGAAACTAGCTATGCATTTTCTCTAAAACCACTTCTGCTAAAGAGAGAGAGAATCCTTAAGTAGTTCATGTACTTTCTATGCATCTATCCAAATGCGACTTTGGAAAAGGGTCTGGTGATCTCAAAGTCCCCAACCCCCAAATGGCCATGGAAATCCTCCTTTAGCCATAATTCTTTGGCATACACAGGGTCTCCGGGATTCAGAATTGACTTAGCAAGTGATTTTACAGGTGAGCAAGAGAACTTAGAGAAGACTGGAGTTTAACATTTTGATTCCAATTCTGAATCCACTGCTCATCATCACTCTCCGCTCAAGCAAGCAATTCACTTTTCTTAGCCTGTGTTTCTCATCGATAATGTTAGATTCCAACATATGACTAACACATTTCACAAGACTCACCACATTAGGTGTTCAGTAAATTCTGATCTATATTTAACCTGTAAGAACACAACTTCTTGAGTTTGAGGCAAGGTAGATACTGGACTGCCCTTAAAGTTGCTGTGATTTTGCTTTCCTTACTGATGTTCTCAGTTAAATGTAGTCTGTTAATATAAGCAAGTACTACTATTGTTTAGCTATCCATTGCAATTTTTTTAATTCTTAAAGAATTATCAAACTGGAGTAAATAAAAGTTGAATGCATTCCTTCTTGTTTAACAAGTACTATCTGACTGTCACATAATAATATATGGAATCTATCTTAGAGCAGCTATCTAAATAATTGAAAATACTTCAGAAATACCTTTCCATGGGAATCATATTTCTTGCACATTACCAGTGTAAGCATGCTGACCATAGGCATGACTAACCCCAAGCTATCCTTCTTCAGTGAAGAGTCGTGTCGCTGCAATTGTGGCCTACACAACATAGATGGAATAGCAGCCTTTAGGAAAAGAAAAGAAAAAGAAATCAAAATACCACTAACATATGTTTGTCCTTAGATGGTACAATAGAGCCTGCTTTCAAAAACATGAAACTATTTTTTATGCATTGACACATTTGATCTTATGGTCTCATCAGTTAAGAATGTGAGGTAGTTTATTTGTCAACCTAGCCAGTAAACACATGTGGGTTAATTGAAGGGCAGAGAGATAAATGGCTTGGTGAGCCTCGCTGTTCTAGTTCTTGGTCTCTTGCTTTCTGATGGTCGGATGAGGGCAGCTGCCTTAGCCAGTTCCCTGATTCATCTGGCAAGGCTCACTTCCTGCAAGACATCCCTGAGGAAAAGCCACATGGACCTACCCTGATGCGGCCCGGGGTGCTGGAGCACCTGTGTGGAGACCCCTGCCAGTGCTGAGATGCTTGCACTTTCACTGACTCAGCTTTCCTCCTGAAGTCAGCATCATTGCATGTTTGGTGAGATGGAGGACTTTGTGGATTGATGTTGGGCATATTGGTTAATGGGTTAATGTTGGACTTGTGGGCTTGGACAGAAGTGGGTTGGGATGTTTCCTTGAAGTTCACTTAACCTTCACATAAAACTCTTCTTATACATGAGTTTCTGTGGATTTGTTTATAAAAAGTACCCTAACACAGTATGTAAATTTTGTTTATATACATATGTAAACATATAATAAGAGAATATAATAATAAAGAGAATGCATATAATAAGAGAAGCCCTCCTGGCATAATAGTTAAGCTCTTCGTTGTTATCCAAAACATTGATGGTTTGAACTCACCCAGCATAAACATTAAAGCTACAATTTCCAAGATTGGTTTTCTAGGTTTGAAAGCTTATGATCAAAGTCATGGGAGAACTCGGTCAATTTGCATAATATAGCTCCCAAAAATATGTTCTGTGTCCTAGTGAAGTGATAAGCATCTGAATTCCTAAAAGCTTATGAGCATACACGTAAGGCACACCTACTTTTCCCTTATCCTCAGACACAAAAAGGTAAGAAAGAAACCAGCACCACAGAGAAGAAAATCTGTGAGACTGATCACCTACAGGATATGAAGTCAACGGTCAGAAGGGCTAGATGACACTTAGCTACCAGCAAGGACCAATTCTGACTTGCAGCAATAGATAACCCTGGTTAGAATGGGTTGAACATGCAGAATAAAGCTCAAATTCTCAAAAGCTACCAGACTAACTATGTCACTTGAGACAAGATAACTCCCTGCCAAGATCACCTAAGACACTGTATCTCAAACCAAAGTGATCCCCAAGAACCCTTTAACAGAAAAGCAGAGTGGCACCCAAAATACAGGGTTATTTCATTAACTCAGTGCTCTATTAAAAGTCCAAATAATGAACATTTAATCGAAAGCAAAGTGAAGAAGTTAAGGAGGCAAGGGAAGTAGATACTGGAAATATAATATTCATATCACAGTTGATGAAAATGTTGACCTAATGTGAGTGATGTAAATAATGTCATTCATCAAGTTTTTATGAGAATTCTCAGCTGTGACCCAGCTTGATATGTCAGCATTTAAACAATGTACATTGAAACATTATTTTCTTAATAATAAAATGGCTAAAAAAGAGAGTAAGTCTAAGAAAACACTATAACGAAGTAGTATGTTGTCACACAGTGCCTATGAGTGAAAATTCAACTCATTGCACCTAACAACAATAAATACAGAATTCAGTGTTCATTAATAAATTTTTGAGTGTGAAGACAGCAAATTTTCATTTCCTCATTCATTCTTTCATTCTATAAACATTTGTTGGGAATTATCTATGTGCCAGGCATGGAGCATAATTCTGGTGCCATGAAACTTGTATGTGGAAAATTTTCAATGAGCCAAATTAGTAAATATAAATACAATGATAAGGATAATAATAAGCATATAAGATAATGATAATCACTTTCTAAAGTAGTATTTTATTTTAGAGAATTGGAAATGTAGTTTTAGATACACAAGTAAAAATAATTTAACTTAGAATCTTCCCTTCACTATTCTAATATAATAAATGACTTCTTTGCACTATAAGTAAGACTGAAACATAGTTATAATTTTAAAATTAGTATTCACTATGAATCCTTTGCTATGCTATGTGTTATGAGTAAAATATTAATAATTAGTGTTCTGCTCTAAGGATTTTGATTATTATGCTTGAAAGTGAACAAAATACTTCTGAAGCTACTGATCATATCATATGAAGTAATAAATTATATGGAATCAACATCATGTTGACCTTGTTGTGAGAATAAGATAGACAATTCCTGATAGATTCTGGAAGGCTCTTCTCTTCCCAAAGTCAAAGAGGAAAGCATGTTATAATTAGGTGTATGTGTCTGACTCCCCTAATAAACTTTGAGAACCTCCAGTTATTGTTTATATTTTTATTCCCAACACCTCACTTGAGATCTGTGAAACATAAAATTGCCAATAAAGGATTATAAAGAACAAGTAACTCATTCTTCCATCCATCCATAACAGGATGGAAACACTTATTATAAGGAAGAGCTTCTTATTTTCATACAGATTTCTATAAGTTATATTACCTCTCCTTTTGTTCATATATTACATACCCATATATATGTTCTCCTACATTATTGGATCTAATATTGGAAATATCCTTTAACAATTTTTTATTTAATTTGCGGCTTGTTAGAGATTTCAATATTTCTTGTTGAAATATTCTGTAATAGATATATTCCAAAGGAACAGTCCTATAATTTAATGCTGGAGGAAAATAACATCTAGTAAGTGTACTAAGCTGTTCTGTATTTCAGGGTGATTGCTTAAACAAGACAGTATAATGTAAGGGTTCTGACACTATAGCTTAAAAGTCACAACCTTCCAAGGATGTCCTTTTATTCACTTATTTTTTCTTAAAACTTGCTACAAGTTCATTTTTATTAAGTCACCACATTTGGATATGGAGATGTAATTATATTTAGCATAGTTGAGTTTGTTTAATCAGATAACTCTAAGGTCTGATTAAGAGTCATCTGAACACTTAGTCACAGTAGTTTACATTCTTACAGTTCAATTGTATTTAAAAGAAAAAAAACTCAGGTAGAATAAAAATCCCATTAAATGACAGTAATCTCACAGAGTTTTACTGAAATTGTGGGTCTTTTGTCATTATTTGTATTAATAATATACCCTTGGAAATATTTAAGGGAATCATGATTCATACAGCAGACTTTTAAGTATTACATGATAAGATATATTTTTGTAATCACGGGTGTATTCATTAAATATCATTTGCATGATTAAATAGACAAATTAGGGAAAATGTAGTAGATGCAATTTGATAGGAAAACTATAAGACAAAATATATTGTTTTCTGATTTGAAATGAATATTGGCTTTAACTCTTCTGAGCTCAACTTTTCCATAAATGGTGAGAATAATATATTTATGAAATGATATTTAAGAATTTAGCCATGAACAAATGGTTAAAGTTTTTTTGTTTCCTGTAGCATTTGTTCTATGAGAGAGATTAGAAATAAACTAATAAGTATACACCTGAGTGAAGTTATAAGTAGTGACAAATATGCTATGAAAAAGGAGACAAGGATGATGATGAAAGTTGGGCATAGGAGGACTACTTTAGGATAATTGGTCAGGAAAGATGTTTGGGGGGAAATTCCATATTGACTGAGTTCTGGAAGATATGATAGAGGAAGAAGGTTAAGAGTTGAGTCAAGCCAAGTAGGAGGAAGGAACATGTCAGAAACTAGCATGCTGCATTTCAGAAACAAGAGTGACCAGTGTCTCCTATTCAAGGGGAAGGCTGGGGAGAAGATCAGAAGATAAGGCAGGGATCAAACTCACTGCATCAAGTTCATTACAACCCATAATGACCCTATATTATTCAGAACTGCCCCTCTGGGCTTGTAAA
Organism: Tenrec ecaudatus; assembly: GCF_050624435.1. NCBI lineage: Eukaryota > Metazoa > Chordata > Mammalia > Afrosoricida > Tenrecidae > Tenrec > Tenrec ecaudatus. The sequence goes on along the minus strand of NC_134531.1, from coordinate 176,828,179 downwards.
TATTATGCATCTATTACAAAGGTCATGATATATGACCTTGAGGTTAGCAGCCCGTTTCATCGACTCTTATGGCACCAGAGGCATGGAAAGGTAGGAAGTCTGTAGTAGGTCCTCTGGTTTTGTCCCAGGGTGATAGAAAGTTATTAGTAATTGTTGAGTAGGATTGAGAAATGATTTCATATATGGTTTAAAAAGAGCACCCCAATTGACTATTAACAGATGAATAGTCAAACAAATGAGGTATATGCAAAGGTATATTATTGAACTATAAAGAGAAATGAATAAACTTTGGAAACAATGCATTCAAACATAATGAATCAAATGAAAAAAAAACAATTAAATCATCCCACCTATATTACATACTGACAATAAGTCAACACACACACAAAAAAGTGGATTAGTGATTACCAGAGACTTGGTGGGAGGGGGAAATGTGAATTTATTGATGACTGAGTATTAAGTTTCTGTTAGTGCAGAAACAACAAATATAAGTAAAGGAATTACAGTGATGATTGTATATTGCTTTCACCAACAGCACACCCATGAAAACAATGCTCAAGCCACTCTAACAGGTGGAAATGGCAAGAACATATTCTTAAAAGTATGTCCAACATGTCTTCTGTATACACTATGCATGTTTCATGACATTACCAGAAGTGAATTTTGAACTCATGCAATAATCTGAAAATGTAACATTTGATCTTATTTGTACAATAAATGGAAAGGCCATGATGCAGACCTGGTAGATGAAGTTTGTTAGTACCCCAGATAATCAGAAATTGACAAATTGAAACCGTGCTTTTACTCTGGGCAGTTCATAGTTGATTTGAAACCAGGTATGTCTCACCTGAGATAAGTGGTGGGGATTGAGCTGGAGACTGCCGTAGTTTGAGCGCGGCCCATGTACACCAGGGCCCTGAGATACCAGCCCCACATGAAGCTAGGAGGCAGGTCAGAGGGCATGCACTGTCTGGGATTGTAGGTCATTAGAGAGGCCAGTTACTGTGTATCTGTCTCCTCGACACTAAGAAATTCCAACAGCAAGACTGTTGCGACTGACCAGCCAACTAAGTGGCTAACTGGGGCCCTGGGGCCTCATCTGTTTGAATGTCATCTCTGATCTGGGGTGCACAGACCTCCACAGCTCCTGGGCTTGACCAGCTGTCCTGGCCATCTCAGTTTCCAGGAAGGAAAAAGTAATGTATTTCTGAATTGAAGAAATCATTTTGAAGAGCAGAAAAGGCATCTTGCTGGGACAGGGACTGCTTTGGAAACTCCAGGGAGGCTGGTGAGTATGTGCTGCTAAGAACCAAATCTCCATGTTAACAGGCACCAAGACAAAGTCCTAATGTTAACTCCAGAGGACAGGAAAAGGGCAAAAATAATGATAATAAAGCGAGTTGAAGTAAAAAAAAATACCCAATATACATCATATTATTTATACTAATAAAATAATGTGTGGGGTTGTGCAGTATGCAAAAAACATATGATATTCCTTTCTGCTGGTTACATAAAATATGCTAATGTGGCAGATCTATTCACATAAAAATGATTGAAACGGCAACACTTTTGTTATGTATTTTTTCTCTAATTGAATAAAGAACACCCTTGTTTCTGGCAGAGCAAGGATCAGAGAAGAGAAACAAGACGGTTGCTGTTAGACAAGTGATAAGGTAGCATGCATTATGATGCTATGGCACAGCCACCAACAACGCAGGTTCCGTAACTTGTCCTAGTTAAGATTCCATGTTCGTCTTGGCATGAGAGAGTGAGGTTTATGGGTTTCTTAAGGTTGCTTCCATCCAAAGAAAATCCCTGAATGACATGACTGGTATGAAAACCATCACGTTTCAAGGGTAATCTCGGGTGGGCCTCCTTCGGCTTGTGCTGTTGCTAGTTGCTGTACCGCTGATTTCCACTCGTGGGGTCGTCATGTACAGAGGAGAACTATTCCACTGGGTTTTCAGAGCTGAGAAAATGTGGAAGCAAATTGCCAGCCCTTTCTTCCCAGGCACTTCAGGGTGAGTTGGAGTTGCCAGCATTTTATCAAGCAGTGTAGTGCTGAACAATGTGCACCACCCAGAGACTGCTGGTATACATTTAAACTGGTAAAACTCACACTAGTTTAAACAAAGCCTTCATATATTCATAGCTAGTTAATAAAAACCTGTTCAAGAAGGAGTATTTCTGTTATCTGAAGAAAAGACTATAAATAGTTTAAAAATAAACAACCGTTGCTATAAAGTTACTCTAAGTCATGGGGACCCTGCGTGTTTCAGAGCAGAATTGCAGCCCACAGGCTCTTCAGTGGTTATGAGTTTTTGGTAGTAAAAAAATCAGAGAATAAGTATTCAGATATATTGCTTTTAAAAAGTAAAGTCAGTAATCACTGCTCTATTGACTATATATTTGTAAATTCCACAAAGAGCAGGTCTGTGTAAATAAGCACTGTGTAGTTCTATGATATATAACATATGGCTACCTTTTGTAGTGTAAACTAGATTGGGTTCTCTAGAGAATGAAAACCAGGATATACATATGTACATACATACATAGACATATAGATGTATATGTACATATATCATACACATATACATATTCATATCAATAAAATGGCTCACAGAGATATAGAAGAAGGGAAGTCCAAGTCCAGGCATGTTCCAAGTCCATTGGGCAGATGCTAAATTGAAGACTTCTTGGCATGTGTAGCTTTGGATTATGTGAATTATATGAAGAGGAATGTGACATTATGATTGGAGGAAGGCTTATTAATAACTTGAAATATTTAGATGATGCAAACTGGCTTGCTAAAAGTGAGGAGAACTTTGAGCCACTTGATGATGATCAAGGATTTCAACCTTCATTATGGATTACAACTCAATGTAAGGAAAACAAAAAAGCATCACAACTGAATCAGGAAATAACATTATGATTAATGGAGAAAAGATTGAAGTTGAAGATTTGGTTTTTCTTGGCTCTACAAAATGTTCATGGAAGTAGCAATCAGCAGAGCAAGCAATGAATTGCATCTGGAAAATCTGTTTCACAAGACCTCTTCAATCCAAAAATCAAAAACCCAACTTGCTGTCATCAAGCCAATGCTGACTCATAGAGACGACCTGTGGGTTTCTGAAACCGTTAACTGTTTAGGGGAACAGACTAAGTTGCCTCTGATCCAAGCCATGGCATTTTCAATCTCCTCATATGCCTGAAATTACACTGGATAAGAAGGCTGAATAAGGATTGATGCATTTGAATTATGGTGTTGCCGAAAAATATTGAAAAATATTGCCGAAAAATATTGATTGCCAAAATGACAAATACATCTATCTTGGAAGAATTATGGCCAGAAAGCTCCCTACAAGCAAGGACGCAAAGACTTGCCTCAAGAACTTTGGACATGTCAGCAGAGACAAGACCTTGGAGAAGGATCATGCTTGATAAAATAAAAGGACAAACAAAAAGAGGAAAGTGCTCAGTAGACAGATTGACACACTGGCTGCATCAAGGGGTTCAAAGTAAAGGACCATTGTGAGAGTGGGCAGGACTGGGCAGTGTTCCCATTTGTTGTGCATGGGATAGGATTTCCAGTCAGAACTGACTGGGTAGCACCTAACAACATAAATTATTGGCTCTGATTAAATTGTGTTAGCTCAGAATATGGGGATTCTTAGGTGTTTACTATGCATGGCCAAATAACTGAAACTTGGCACAACCCATTTGACACAAAAACTTAAATATCACAGTCAATTACCAGATAATATATTAAATGATTTACTTTATTTCATATTGCCTCCTCCACTAGTGAGACTTGTTGGTCCAGTGGTAATATTTTCACCTTAATGGGTTCATCCTGGCCAGCTATGGCTCATTGTTAGAGAAGGGTAAACTGATAGGTTTCAGTGGATTTTCAGATTTAGATATAATATGAAGAAAAACATTACAATCTAATTCCAAAACTTGGACAAGGAATGTCCTTTGGATTACAAAGGCCCCGTGGACAAGTGAACATGGAGATGGAACAAGGTCTTTCACTCTCTTGTGCAGGTTCTTGACATGTGTCAAGGCCAAGTTGATGTCAGCTAACAGTGATGACTTTCTTCTGCACTCTGTGGGGGGCGCTATTAGGAACTCTGCTGCTCAAGCTGAGGACATTCAGGAAACAAATGTTAAAGCAACCTTTCCTATGTCACAGATCCAATAAGTGGTAAAGCTGGGATACAGATGGAGGATTTTTTCCTTCGTCACTGCTACTCATTGTGTGGTGTATAGGTTAAGACTTTAACACTCTGCTGGATGCATGAGTCTACCCAGAGGTTCCTGGAAAGAAAGTGCTGGAGATATATTGTGAAAAACTAGCCATGAAAATCTCTATGGAGCAGAGTTCAATCCTCAGAGCTATGGGAGCCCCGTGTCAAAATCAATCGGAGGCGTGTATGTAACTAAACCACAGCTGATGGTTATGTCAGTGAAAGAAGACACCGACTCAAGTTCTTTTAGTGCTAAAAGTAACCAACTGATTGAGACTTTTCCCAACTGATTAAGACTTTTCCTCTTCCAATGGTTGTTTGGAAATACAGACACAGTTTGTGTTTAGCAGCAGCCTGCTGCAGTGAAATAGCTTACAATCAAACGATGTCCCCCTGAAGGACACATGCTGACCACGTTAATGTCAGTAAGCCAATGCAAGCACCAGGGATGTAAATACAGCAAGGGACAGCGTAATTAATCCTGCACACACAGTCAATGAAGAAGAGGACGGTTTCCTGGGAAATAGAATGCAGTAGAATGCACTGAACTTTTCCTGAGCACACATGTTGGTCACTAGGAAATGAGCCCTTTCTGGGGGAAACTGGAACAAGTACACAGACCCTCTCAAGGACAACCGGGTTGTCCAGTGAGGGCTATAAAATAATAATATAAATACTGTGCCAGCACTGATAATTTATTTCTTTGACTTGAAGGTGAGAAATAGGAGTAAGCTGGCAGGTCTAATTTGAACTCATGTTGGCAAACCCGTGCTGTGTACTAAATCATTGCTTCTGTATTTCATTTAGCTTAAACATATAGAATAGAGCTCAGGTAAAACTACTTTCTTAGACAAATAGAGCTGGAAGCATATATTTTTGTAATGTTACATTATAAAGTCATTAGAATGTCTTAGAAGCAAGTCTGAGGAAACTTCAGCTCAGTCCTAGGAGAAGTGCAAAGTGCTTGGTGAAGCAGATGGTCAAGAGAAAGGACTATGCTCAATTAGATGGACTGACACAGGGACTGCATCAATCCGCTCAACCACAGTAATGGTTTTGATGATTGTGCCACACGTGAGCAGCGTTTCTTCTCCTTGTACACAGGGTATCCACACATCAGCAATGACTCTATGAAACCTAAGAACAACAGAGCATTCTTAAACGGGCAGTTTGTGAACATGGGGTTTTAGACTTAAGGAGAAGTCATAAAATCAAGAGACCATTGTCTTTAAGAATATACAAAGTGGTATGCTTCCCTTTGAGATGGAAAGTCACAATCACCAAAGGAAAAGGAAAGTTGGTGAGAGGTGAGGAGCTCTGAAACAACATGAATCTTTCATTTTGGAAGGTATGTTACCTGAATGCAACTAAACCTTAATGACCTTGGATCAATCATGTAATGACTCAGAATCTGTGGATAGAGTTATCAGTCCTTGCTACAGCAGATGCATGAATATAAAGCTAAGTGTACTTACAAAGAAAGCACCACTGCTTCATGTTTAAGGGTGTCTTTTAGGGGCAGTCTGCCTTCTATATAAGGTCACTGTGAGTCACAATTGACTGATGACAGTAAAATGTTTTGTTCTTAGCGGGGAAGTATTACCACACATTTTAATCCCCATGTGCCTAGTTTCAGTACATGTTATATGAGTAATAACACTACATTTGAATATAATTTGGTTGAAAAGAAACAAAAAACATGTGTGGGCAGAGAAGAGGCATTATACAACTCTTTGCTTTGTGATCAATAGTTCTGTAAACTTCAAATTAATAAAAAATTATATAGAAATAAAGTATAACTTTATGGTGAATTTTTAAAAAAGAGATATCAGTGCATCTTAGTATTGTACATTTGCAGTAATTCTTAAAAATCAGAATTTCTTTATTAGTGTCTACTGAATAAAAGGAACACTATGGTCAGAATTTCCTTTTGATTTTTTGTTTTATTTTGTTATTATCTAGAACCACATACTTGGCTATAGTAGTAAGTTTACATAAACTATTTACTTAAAGATATAGCACAACAATATTAATTTGCCATTTCTGCCAGAAAACATAAACCAAATATACATGGAAAATATTTTAAGGCAACCCTAACGGATGTCCAGATTTTGGGGAAACCAAAAGCATGAGGAAATATCACTCCATGAGGAGAGAGAGTGATGAAAATATACATTCAATTTATTGAGCTACCTAGTATAATAGATGGTTGTATAAAAGTATAAGGTATACAAAGGGTGAGCGCTTAGAACAAAAGAGAAAGTAAGGAATGAGGTATAATTTCCATTGTTAAATAATGAACGCTTTCTGGAATACATTAGAATACATAATTTAGAAGTTATCTTTCATGTGTAGTGAAGTTCAAAAAGCTTGCCTGTAAATGAAAAGGTCAACCAGGAAACACACTTCCCTTTGGACTATCAATAACTATCTCATTAAATGGGTCGGCCAGGGTCATCTTCAGTATTTTGTCTCTTACTTAGAATTTTCCTTAAATTCTTTCCTACATTCTAGAACTAAGAATCAAGAAAAGTAATTCGCTTTGTTGTTGGAGATCTATGTGTAACCTCCTCTCTGAGAGGTGGGTGAGAGGAAACGCCGGGCAGTGTAAGATAAGATAAAATAATTATTTATAAACTAGTAAGGGACCAGGGGGAAGGAGGGAGCAGGGAGGGAGGGGGAGGGGGGGGGAAAAGGAAACCCAGCTGATTCCAGGAACCCAAGTGGAAAGCGAATTTTGAGAATGACGAGTGCAACCAATGTATAAGGGTGCTTTGCTCAATTGATGTATGTATGGATTGTGATAAGAGTTGTATGAGCCCCAATAAAAAGATTTATTAATTAAAAAAAGTGGAAAATCGAATATTTTGTTTTAGGTTCTAATAGATCAGAAATATTTCTGTAATTCAATGTCATATATGTAGACTATTTCACTCAACTCACCGCCACTGAGTTGATTCCAATTCATAGTGACCTTGTACGGCCGGAGAGAACAGCCCTCGTGGGTTCCCAGGCTCCTCTTCTTTCAGGGAGTAGAAAGCCAGGTCCTTCTTCTGAGGAGCAGCTGGTGCGTTTCAGCTGCCGATCTTACAGTTAACAGCCTAACACAGAACTACTCTGACACAAGGACTCCATAGTACTATTGTTTGAGAGTGGAAAAAGTAAAGCAGAGTACTTTCATAATACAGACACATTCGTAGCTAATTCTAAACAAAACCCAAGGCCGTCGCCTTGATGTTGCGTATAACTAAGAGGGACACTGAGTACCAGAATAGAGCTGTCCCAGGTTTTTCAATTCAGTGAATCTTTTGAGAAGCAGACAAGCATCTTGCACTCTGGGGCAGGTTGAACTAAGGATCTCTGATTTGCAACTAAATGCTTTCACCACTTTCAAGACTCTTTCCCAGAAAGGAGGCCCAGTGAATGAACACATTTCTCTTTCACGTGTTCTTAAGTCAAAATTGTACCTATAAAATGGTTAAGCATACAAGACGGGCTCTCTTCTTCTTAGATGTCCTCACATTACACATCGGTTTTGGTCTGAGAACATGCCTTTTAGAAAAAACCCATATTAACCCCATATCCTTTTCACCCTGAGTAGAAAGTAGTGTCGGCAAATCAAGAATAAAATAACAGAGTAGGCTACAGCAGTAGAAAGATAAGTTTCTCTGTGTTTATCCAATTCTGAAACTGACACTGTCATACATTAGATTGATTTTTCTTTCAAATATCATTACAAGTTTTTGGAACAGGAAATTGCTTCTATGAAAGATCAATGTGCTCTTGACGTCAGCATTTTCAACAATGGTTTATCCGTGTTTCTGTGGTAAGCAAGCTAAGATGGTTACAAGGATGAGTTTGCGTTCAGTAGAATGCTTTCTAGAAAAAAGTCTTTGAGTAGCAAAGCCACAATAATTATGAATTCTTAAAGTTAATGGTGCTTATCCAATTAGATCTTTTAATTGCACAAAGCAGAGAAAACCTTCAGGTGCATATCTCCTTTTGTTGTAAAATTATCTTTTCTTGGAGGGATGGGGGTCTTGGAAGATCAAGATTAATCTATTTAATTTAGGGGAAATTATTTTATAATGTCCTGTAATTAGAAATGAAAAAAAACCACCTAGCAATTTCTCCCCAAATGCAAGCCAAACTACTTTAACTAGAAAGTTTTCAAGCAATTTAAGCACAGTATTTCTCATTTGATTTTATATGGAAAAGATGAATTCGGAAAATCCTTACTCCTCATTAAACATAGTTTATTTTGAAAATAAACACTATCACATGACTATATTGATTGTAGACTTTTATCTTTTGATGAACCCATTCCTTTCCATTTAGTCTGTTCTACAATTTACTATATTTAACTTAACACTTTTTATCCTTCCTTGGGAAACGTCACCTATTCCCAGGATTCTAAGGTTAACTCTATTTCTACTTAGCTCTAATTCTGCCGAATTCCATGTAAAAGCGCCTTGGGCTTAAACATCACCTTTTGAAAGCATCTGTCTGTTCTCCGATTAGCATCTCATTACATGTTTAAACTTTCTCACAGATGATTACATTTAATTTTTAATTGGATTTGATTCAATGTTGTATTCATTTTTATAATAATTTATTTAAATATAATTAACATATAATACAGTTCAATTTTACGAAGTTTTCATATTAAGGAGGTTTTGGCACTGATCACTACCATCAACTTTGAAACTTTTATTTCTTCTGTACTCATTGCTGTTAACTCCCTATTGCACTCCCACCTCCCTTTCTGTGCCCCCAGGTAATTATTAATCCTGTTGTCTTTAAATCCAGTCATCCTGACTTCCTTATACAGAAAGAATGTAAAACAAAGGCCCCCATAAATAAAAAAATGGATCTGACAACAATAACCAAATAGAGCAGAAAAGTCTCAATTGAAAAGAAAGGAGAAAAATTGGGACTTTTAGTTTGAATTCTAATACAATTTTTTATCAAATATAAAATTATGTGAATCCGCCTTCCTAATTACTCATCTGCAAATGAGTAGCAAATCTAATTAACTTTCTTTGGAACTTTTCTGTGAGTTCTAACACACGCAAACAACCTCTGATTTAGGTTTAACATTGACCTTCAGCAAAATTACAGGAACTTGGTTCTTCATCAACAAGTGCTTCGTGTGTTGCTCACTTCCAGCATGCCATGCTGTTTCATCTACATATGATCTGATACCTTTTTCTTCATATAAATATAATCAATCTTCTCCAGTTATTTGCTCAAAATACAGATTGAATAAGTATGGTAAAAATAAATAAATAATACCACACTAACACATACCTTTCCTGATTTTAAACCATACAGCATTCACTTGTTCTGTTAGTGAAAATGCACTTTGGTCTTTGTTCAGATTCTGCAGGAACACAATCAAGTGTTCTATAATTCCCATTCCTCTCAATGTTATCCATAGCTTTTATTTGTTTGTTTTACCTTTATGATCCACGTAGTGGAATGCCTTTGCAAAGTGAATGAAACACAAATAAGCATCGTTCTGCTATTCTCTGATTAGACTCGAACCAGTAGCGCCAAGATTCCTCGGAGCTCAGCAGTGCAGCCCCTTGTGCCGCATCATCTTCTGAGCAGAGCTTGAATTGACGGCAGCTCTCTGCTGATGTGCTGCTCAAACAGGTTTTAACACTAATTTCAGCAAAGTTTTACTTGTATTTAATATTAAAAGTATTGCCTGATCATTTCTGCATTCTGTTAGGCTTCCTTTCTTTGCAATGAGCACAAACATAGATCTTCTTTGGGCAGTTGGAAGGTAGTTTTCTTACAAATCTCTTTGCATATTTGTGTGTGCTTCCAGTGCTTCATCAGTTTGGTGAAACATTTTAACTGATATTTTGTCCATTTCTGGAGGCTTGTTTGATGCTAATGGGTTCACTCCAGCCTGGACTTCTCATTTTAATACCATTGGTTCTTTATAGCATGCTACCATTCCTTTTGATACATCAATTCTATGTATTGCTTTCATTTTCTTTTACAGATTTCTGCATTATTCAAGGTTTTCCTATTTATTTATTTATGGTTGTCCATGGAATCTTTCAATATAGTAACTCAAGACTTGATTTTTTCCTTCATTTTTTCCCAGCTTGAGTAATGCCAATCGTGTACTTCCTTTCTGGCTCTTTAACTCCCGGTCTTTGGACATAACATCAGAAGCTTTATAGTTTGTCTCCTCCAGCTGCCATTTGAAAATCTATGTTCCACTATGTAACTTCCAAATGTCGTACATGTGCTGTTGCTTCTCTATACTCAAGAGCAAGTTTGAGTCTTCTCTGAAGTCCACTCTCGTTTTTTCGTTGTTTCTTGACTTTTTCAATGAACGTTGGCTTATTGCATGCGTAATATTCATGAGATCATTTCATAGCTCATCAGTTCTGTCACTCGTGGCCAGTGAGTTAAGTTACACTCATGTATATCCAAGGTTGCATTTTGGCTCGAGTGGACTTGTTTTCATTTTCATCAACTAGATATGAGCAACATTTGCTCTGTTCTACCACTGTTTCCATAACTGCATATGATTGATTAATTGATAGTCCTGTTGACCTGTGGGCTGGTTTTAGGTAATTCTATGAAGCTCTCTGCTGTCACTTCCAATTCACCTATTCAATTCAATTCCTGTGTATTCCATATTGCAGTTTATATTAATAAGCACTTATACTATTGGAAAAAAAGTATTTGCAATGGGGTTTTGGGTGTTATAAATCCTATTAAATAATCTCCAGATTCATTTCTATTATCAAGGCTATATTTCTCAAGAACTTATTTCTTTTTATTTGTTTTTGTTCCAACCACCAATAAATATCCATGCTACTTGTTTGCATGTTCAGTCAATTTCTGATTTGAGTCACTTGGTAGATTTCTTCAATTTCTCTAACATCAGTTTTATTGTTTGGTGTATAAATGTTAGTAATATTTGTATTACTTGGACATCCCTTAGCTGTATTTGTATTATTATCACAGACAGCATTTCACTTCAAGATAGATCTTCCAGTGTTCTTTTTGGACAATGGATATGACACCAAACTGCAGCAGTATTGCATTATTTAATAAGGTCTATTCTAGACAAAGTCTCTGTATCCTATATCCCACCAAACAGTCTGGTAAGAAGGCCGGGGAAGAGACTGATAGGATTCACCTGTCATTGTAAACAGACTTCCCTGGAATGCCATCCTACTGATATAAAATGAGCTTTGGAGAAGCAGGAGGAAGGAATCACGTGACCAGAAAGAGCCCGAGGAGAGTGAGAACCATATGCAGTAAAACAGAAGGTTCCCTCAACGTCCGAGGAGCAGAAGCAGCAGAGCCAGCTGCCAGAGGCTGGATGAAAGGGCAGGTTCCCCACCAAGGGAGCAAGGGAAGCTGAGCGCATTGGTTCAGGAGGCTGGTTTATGAGCTGAGGTGCCTCCTAGCATTTAATTGGGAAATCTGGGCTTGCTGACCCACTGAAGTGGCGCCTGAATGTTTTTGAGCTGAGGCCCATGGAGTGAAGTGCCTCTGAGCCCTTGCTTCAGGAAGCAGGGATTACTGTCCCATGGAGGTGCAGCTGAATGCCTTCTGGTTGAGGCTTACAGCAGAGTTATATGCATTTATGTCCTGATAAACAAGTATTCTGAGCAGCATCATGATAACTTCTTGCCTTCATTAGTAAATCCTTTAATGATGAATTTTTTTCTGTGGGTTCGGTGTAGCCTTTGCAATACTTATTAGCTCCTAGAGATGTAAAATAGAGATCAAGTAGCTAACACTAAGACAACATAAACCCTGCTGGAATTGTCATTCAGGGCATGCAATGCCATATGATTGCCTGATTCCTAAAAGGCTCCATTCACATGGCAACTTCACTTTGTGGAGTCCGCTTTGCTCTACTCACATTCTGAGTCCCCTCCAATGTGAAGGATTCAACTTCTGACACTATACCTGACAGTGGCCATGCACTCCAAAGTGGAAAGCTTAAATCTACAAGCAATTTTATTAAATAAAAGTGATCTAAACATTCAATTTCAGGGCTAGAAATAATTAAGTGCTTACAAAAGCAAGTTTCAGATTCATTCATCTTTTACAACATCCTCTTTAAAGATGTAAATAGTTTAAAAGTATAATATAAAATAATATAAACTATTTAAATACTCCTTAAAGAAAGGAAAGGCCTTTTTAATACAAATCATAGACTCCTGAACAAGGAACAACTTAAAGAATATATAGGAAAACTTCACAATGTTAAAGCAATTAATCAACAGGACAAAATACTCCTAAATACATATGCAGCTTAAAGCATGTTCAAAATACATGAAGCAAAACCCAAAAGGTCTGAAAATAAAAATAAGGTAATTTCTACTATTATTTTTGCAAATGTTAATAGTCCTTTCATTTTGATTCATGAAAGAGTAGACCATAAGTACATGGAAGTCTTAATACTATTAAGTAAGGAGTTAGGTGCCATGGAGCCTGTTGTGACCCACAGTTGCTCCAGGCGCCACCAAACAAGACGCTCCTTCTTGAATCATCCTCATAATGGAGCCGGAGTTTGAACCCACTGTTGTAACCAGTGTATCCATCCATCTGAGTGAGGCCGTCCTCCTGTCCCCTGCCACTATCATTTACCAAGTATGATGTCCTTCTCCACGGACTGGTCTCTCCTGCAACATATCCATGATTTGTAAGACAACGTCTTGCCATCCTTGCCTTCTAAGGCAGCGGTTCTCAACCTTCCTAATGCCGTGACCCTTTAATACAGTTCCTCATGTGATGGCCCACAACCATAAAATTACTTTTGTTGTTGCTTCATAACTGTAATTTTGCTACCATTGACAATCGTAATGTAAATTGTATTTTCATTGTTACAAATTGAACAGAGTTAAAGCATAGTGATTAATCACAAAATAACATGTAATTACATATCATAACATATTTATGTGTTTTCGGTGGTCTTAGGTGACTCCTGTGAAAGGTCGTTCAACCCCCAAAGGGGTCGTGACCCACAGGTTGAGAACTGCTGCTCTAAGGGATACTCTGGCCATTCTTCTTCCAAGACAGATTTATTTGTTCTTTTGGCAGCCCAGGGTAATTTACATTTTCTTCTCCAGCACCACAGTTCAAATTCACTGATCTCCCTTTCAGTCTCCCTTATTTAATGTCCAACTTTCACATGCTTATGATGCAACTGAAAATATCTGATCTTAAGTGAGGCACAATTTGGTCCTCAAAGTGACATCCTTCCTTTTCTCTAAGGACGTCTTGCGCAACAGATTCACATCATGCAACTTGTCTTTTGATCTCTTGACTATTCCTCCCATGCACCTTCATTGTAAGTTCAAGCAAGGCAAAATACTCGACAACTTCCATTAACAATTCATCCAATTGTAAGGATGTGCGTCTTCTTTATATTGGGTTGTAATCCCCTGAAGGCTGTAGTCCTTGATCGTCATCAGCACGTGCTTCAAGCCCTCCTCAAGAAAGGCTGCCTCGTCTTCGTATTTCTTGTTTAAATAAGCCTTCCTCCAAAGCTAATGGTACATTCTTCTTCTAATCCAGCTTCTCTCAATCAGAGAAACTAGAATAACTTGAATGGCATGTCCCTTTAAGTTTACCCAAAGGATTTAGTCTTTAAGCTTGTTCCCCAATAGGGGACCTTTAAGTCCTTAAAAATCCCTTGAGTGACTGCAGTATTTTCTATGAATATGGTGAGTTTTTAGTGTAAGCAGACTATGGAAAAAACATTCCACTCTGATATCGCTCTGACTTCAGAGGTGTGGGTTAAGTAAATACTGAGTCCAACTCCATGGGAAGGATTTCAATCAATCATGCTTTACAAAAGACACACCAATACAAACTATGGGAATTTAAATGGAATATATTTTGGGTGGTGTAAAACTCGAAGGCTTAGAAGGATAAGACATGTTTTATTGTTTGCTTGATTTGGTTTTCCCAGGAATGAAAGTTATATTTTAGAGATCCTACCATAAACCAAAGTCCTCACCTTCTGTATTTCTTTGTTTGTATCTACGTTTATCTAATGAAGCTACAATTGTAAGCATGACACTTCCCGGCTCTGAGTCCTGCTAGTGAATTATCAAATACTTAAGGCATATTTTAGACAGCTGATTACCAATGAAGGACACTTACGAACCCAGGTCTAACAGCAGACTCACATAGACATTGAGGCAAACCTTTACATTTAGAGTCAACACATCAACATTCAGAGGTGTGATGGGTGACCACCAAGATTATGTTCGATCTCTGATATGTTGGGATTATTTGACAGTTTGAGGACTGTAGTTTTAACTTATGACATCAGTATATTCAAAGTTGGTGTCAGGCAGAGTATAGATAGATTCAAACCACCAAGACAGCAAATACTGAGACACAATAACTACGGTGACTTAATTATACCTATAAAGCACCCACATGCATCCTGCACACAGTAGCAGAACAAACATTATTTGCAAGTGAGCACAGAATGCATACAAAGAAATATCATTAATTGGGCTATGAAATAAAATTTAATACATTGTTAAAATATTGTAATTATAGAAAATAATTTTGTGACTACTGTGTAGGCAGACAACAATAACCAAAAGATATTTGAAGCCCCCACCCTCAAATATTTCAAAGTAAAACAACATCTTCTAAATAACTCATGGGTCACAACAAAGAACAAATCAAAGTAGGAATTAGAGAATACGTTTGAATAAGTGAAGATAAAAACTGAGCATAAAATTTATATTGTACAGCAATACATAGGGAACATGTACAACAGCTTTCTTTAGATTAAAAAAAGTAAAAAATGTTATTAAGTTTTATAGAAGTTATTAAGTGAAAATCTAATGTGCTGTGTAAATCTTCACTGAAAACACATTCCAATTTTATTAAAAATAAAAGCCTTTTAAAAGCTTAAGTTACAAGGACAAATTAAATCAAGATAGAACAGCAAATTGAAAATAAAAAGAATTTTTAAAAAGTCCAGTTTTTATAAATAATAAAAAATTGGAGGAAAAAAAAAGGAAAATAAAGAAAGTGCCGTATATACTCGAGTATAAGCTGACCCAATTATCAGCTGAGGCACCTAATTTTACCACAAAAACTACTTTAAAAATGTGCTGAAAAACTTGGCTTGTACACAAGTTTATGCAGTAATAAGTATCATAGTATAATTATTTTTAAAAAATAGGAAATAGTAATAGCAATTAAAAATCACAATTGGCTTATTGAAAGGTCAAAACAAATTGAAAAACCAACAGCCTTACTGATAAAAAATGTGAGAGTCACAATGTATCAACATAAGGAATGAAAGTGGATCACAAGGACAAATGCCACAGATATTTTTTTAATTAGGAGGATTATATGTATATCTTTATACTAATGTATTCACCAACTTCAATAAAATGAGCAAATTATTTGTAAGCAGAAACTTTTCATTTAAACACATGCCAGATATCATTTTTAATAATCTATCCACAAGACTAAAATGATAAAAGTTTCCATCATCTTCTATAATTTAGAAGTGGAGTTCTCTTTTATCTAGTCAGTCTATGTTCTATAAAACCAAAACTCATTGCTGTGAAATCAATTCTGACTCATAGTGACCTTCTAGCACTGAGTAGAACCACCCCAGTGACTTTCCCAGAGTGTAAATCCTTCTGAAAGCAGAAAGCCTTACCTTTCTCTGAAGAGCAGCTTTGGTGTTGAATCTCTGACTTTGCAGTTAGCAGCCCAATGTGTAACTTACCATGCCATCAGTGCTCGCCCATCTATGCTCCATGTGAAGTGAAAAACTTACCTGACTAGCAGTTGGGTTGTATGACTTTCAACAGCCCCACATATGTTTAAGTAGAATGATTCTCCTTGGGTTAATGCAAGCCTCAACCTGTTCATTGGCAGCTGAGAGTGTGAATCGTTTTACACCATGCAGGAACTTCAGCAGAAATGCAAGTGGAAGGTAGAAAAGGCTTAGAAAATGTGGTTTGGGCTCCCGTTTCAAATATAGAAACCATCATTCTCTTGGGACCCTTGAGGAAGCTATCGTGCTGCTAAAGCAGCCAAAGCAGTTACAAGAAAGAAACACAGTGCTACAAAAAGAAAACTTCTTCATAATATTTTAACAAATTGAATCCAGGAATATAAAAAGAATAAAAAATCAGAACCCAACCTAAATCAAACCAGTTTCTAATTAATGGTAGCAATCTTACAGGACAGAGGACCAAGAAAGTCAGAGTTAGATATTGAGTAAGGAAGGAAAAGCAAGCAAAACAAACAAAACCAAGCCCTCTGCTATCAAGTACATTCTGACACCATAGTGACAATGTCATTCAGGGTAGAACCTCCCTGTGAGGCTCCCAGGCTGCAGCACTTTACAGGAGTAGAAAGGCCCATATTTGCCACTGGAATAAGGACGGCTAAATAAGAATCAATGTATTTGAATTATGGAAAGAAAATGGAAAGTTCCATGGGTTTCCAGAACAATCAAATCTGTGTAGGCAGAATGATAGCCAGAATGCTCCTTGGAGGAAAGCATAGTGAGACTTTGTCTCCTGTGGTTGGACATGTTTGTTGTGGGGAGTGATTGGTTCCTGAAGAAAGATATCCTGCATGGTGAAGTAGCAGGGCAGTAGAATACAGAATATCCCGGTTCTGGGGTGGTCTGACTTTGGGTGACCCCACATAGACAAAAGTAAAATGACCCTCCCTGGGTTTCCAATGATTGAGTCCACTTACAATGGGCTCAAACCGAGGAACAAATGTGAAAATGGTGTAGGACCGAGGAGTATTATGTTCTATGGTGCATAGAGTCACTATGAGTATGAAATAACTCGATGGAACTTAACCATCACATCAATCTTTACCAAAAGCGAATGCCCATCTTTCTTTCCAAGAAGGTGCTGTCAATTTTGAATCATTGAACACTTATCCGCATGCCACTATGATTTAAAAGCATACCCAAATACAGGTTATTCTGGGAGATTAATGGAATTCATCATAACTAAGGTATCAAAAAGAAAATATGTAAAATATCTCATTAGATGCAGTAAAAACATTTCTCAAAATTCAATACACATTCATGATGAACACTTTCAAGACCAAAGATACAGGGCATGTTTCTAAATCTAAATAGGAAATTTAAAACACTTGCTATCACATGGAGATTAGAAAAAAGTAAGACTGCCAACTATCATCATTTTTATTGAATATTGAAAAAAATACTTATGTTTATACAATGCTATACCACTCAGAAAAAAAAAGAACAAAGTAGCAATGTAGGCATAACTTGTGTATATGGAAGCCAACTAAATAAGAAGGGGGGAAAAAGACATGGGAAGGGTGGGAGCAGGGCACTAATCCATCTAAGGGGAGGTGAGGTAGTTTATTGTGCCAATCTGGCCAATAAACACATGTGGGGTTATTTGAAAGGAGGAGGGATAAATGGCTCAGTAAGCCTCGCCTTTCTAGTTCTTGGGTCTCTTGCTTTCTGATGGTGGGACCAGGGTGCACTTGCCTTACCCAGTTCCCTGCTTTAGTTGACAAGGCTCACTTCCTGCAAGACATCCCCAAGAAGAAGCCACATGGACCTACCCTAATGCATGCCTGGGTGATGGAGCAGCCATGTGGAGACCCCTGCCAGAGCTGAGATGTTTACACATTCACTTATTCGGCTTTTCTTCTACAGTCGGTGTCATTGCGTCTGTTTTGTGAGAAGGAGGAGGACTTTGTGTGTTGGTGTTGGACATATGGGTTAATGAGTTAATGTTGGACTTGTGAGCTTGGGCAGCACTGTGTTGGGATGTTTTTGATGTGCACTTAACCTTTATATAAAACTCTCTCTTATACATGAGTTTCTGTGAATTTACCCAGGTTAATACAGGAGGGTATTGTTTATATCTTCACAGGAGAGGAAGAGAGAGACCAGGCTTCAACCTGATGCACCAAGACATGAATACAACATACAGGCACGCACCAGGAAACCAATAGAGAGGTCTTTGGGTCTGGCCCCAATCCCAACAATGTGGACACCCCCAACCCCCCCTCAGAAGAATTCACTTCAGAGGACAGCACTGAGACTACAGCTTATGTAGAGGGGTGTGTTGGATTAGAGCACACGAGAGAAACACAAAGGGATGAACAAGGAGGAGAGAACATCCTGACCCACCAAGCCCCAAGGATGATGTACCCGGTAGGAGCAGACAATTCACAGAGAGGACTCCAGGGCTGCCCCAACTGTAGGACGTGGCTTCCTACACTGAACCATGGTGCTCTGGGCAAAGCACTGGTGACACAGTGTGGGAATAGTGCACAGTCTGGCCCCATCATGCTGGGGCGAGGCACTGAGGGCATGTGTCAGAGCAGCAGGGGGAGCAGAGTGATGAAACCCACGGGAATACCAAAAACAGATGGGAGACAAAGTGTGGCACCCCAACAGACTCGAATGGAAAACACTCATAAAGACTAACAAACAGACCTTGAACTACCTATAGGGTCTTCCATTTTTGTCAGTGGCTTTCTGTTATTGTTATTTTGTTCCTGGTTTTTGCAGTTGTTGTTATTGTTTTTTTTTATTGTTTTTGACTTTGTTGCTTTGTTTGTCTTTACTAGGCTTTTGCACTTATTAATGTATCTGCATGTCTATATAGATAAAATAGGTGGGGAAATATTGTGGAGATGAAGAGAATGGGACCAAGGGGAGGTGGGAGAAAAGAAGTGGGGGAAACCAACCCCGGGATAAAGGTACAACAAGCAAAATAAAATCAATGGAAGGAAGGTGGTAGGATGCTTAGTGGGGCTCAATTAAGGTCAATGTAGCAGTGAAGACTTACTAAACCTGAATGAAGACCAAACATGATGGTTGGACAAGAGGGAAGTAAGAAGGAAAATCCAGGAAAGAACCAGGAGGCAAAGAACATTTATAGAGGTCTAAATACAGGCATGTGCACATGTATATATATAGTGAGAGGGGAATAGAATCACATACTCATATCTATATGTTAAGAATTAAGGTTGCATGTGGGCACTGGGCCACAGACTCAAGTACTCCGCTAACACAAGCACACTGTTCTAATAATTCAGCATTCTGTGATGCTCACCTTCCTGAAAGTTTCACTGAAGACAAAATGGATGCATAAGCAAATGTGGTGAAGAAAGCTCATGGTACCCAGTTATCAAAAAATACAGCCTCTGGGGTCTTAAGATAAGCAAGCAGTCATCTAGCTCAGAAGCAACAAAGCTAAGGTGACCAGAGTTTAACATTGGTAAAGCAGGACACAATCGAGACACCATCGATAAAACGCATGTCCTGGTGGAATAGCCACATGGCAGCCGAAAACTGTATACCCTAGCTTGTCATGCATTCTTTCCAAAAATTGGGACTTTTATAAAATGCCATGGGATGCAGGAAAAATTTTTAAAAATCGGGATTGTCCCACCAAAAGCAGGATATCTGGTCAAAGTCCACATGGAAGAAGCACACCAGCCTGTGCAATCCTGAGGTTTCAATGGGATCGGGTATCAGGCATCTAAAACCCAAAATAAAACCATACCCAAGGTGAATTGGCAGGGGGGGGTAGGGGTGGCATGGAGTGGAGACCCAATACCCATCTGTAGACAATTGGACATGCCCTCACAGAGGGGTCACAGGGAAGAGAAGAATCAGTCAGGGTTCAGTATAGCACCGATGAAACACACAACTTTCCTCCAGCTCTTTGGTGCTTCCTTTCCCCCATTATCATGACCTAAATTCTACCCTACAAATCAGATTAGACCAGAGCATGCCCACTGCTACAGATAACAGCCCGTGACACAGGGAATCCAAGATAGATTAAGCCCTTCAGTGCCAACAAGGAGAGTAGAGATATGAGGAGGATTAAGGGAGGGTGGGGGGAGAAAGGAGGGATTGAGCACAAGGATCAACCAAGAACCCCCTCCCAGGGGGATGAATAACTGAAAAGTGGGTGAGCAGTGACAATGGATGATATAAGATATGAGGGAAAAAATCTATAATTTATGAAGGGTTCGTGAGGGAGTGAGGCCCAAATGTCGACCACTGGAGATCCCCTTATAGAGGGGTTTAGGAGAGGAGATGGGTCAGTCAGGGTGTGATGTAGTACCGATGAAGAACACAGCTTTTCCCCAGATCCTGGATGCTTCCTCCCCCCAACTACCATGATCCGAATTCTACCTTGCAGGACTGGATAGGGCCGAGGTTGTACACTGATGCATATGGGAGCTGGAGGCACAGGGAATCCAGGGTGGATGATACCTTCAGGACCAGGGGTGTGAGGGGCGATGCTGGGAGAGTGGAGGGTGAGTGGGTTGGAAAGGGGGAACTGATTACAAGGATCCACATATGACCTCCTCCCTGGGAGGCAGACGACAGAGAAAGTGGGCAAGGGAGACTCCGGATAGGGCAAGATATGACAAAATAACAATCTGTGGATTATCAAGGGCTCATGAGGGAGGGGGTAGCAGGGAGGGAGGGAAAAAAAGGAGGACCTGATGCGGAGGGCTTAAGTGGAGAGCAAATGCTTTGAGAGTGATTAGGGCAAAGAATGTGCGGATGTGCTTTATACAACTGATGTATGTATATGTGTGGATTGTGATACGAGTTGTATAAGCCCCTAATAAAATGTTTTTTAAAAAAAGAAAATGATGATGGTGGCATATGCGCAAATGTGCTTGACACAATGGATGAATGTATAGATTGTGATAAGAGCTGTAAGAGCCCCCAATAAAAGTATTTAAAAATTAATTTTAAAAAGTCTTATGTTAATGAAAAGAAGCCCCAAATAATTGAATACCTATGTATGATTATATTTATCAATGGCACTTTAGGCATGTACCTCTTATTGTCAAAATGTAGGTTATTGGTTGCCAAGGGTAGGTAATAAGAAGAGGGGATTGATCGGAAAGAAACTTATGGGAACTTTTTGAAACAATGAAATCCTTCTATACAATGATTATGGTGGTAGTTACACAACTGAATAAATTTGCTACAAATCACCTAATGCTACAGTTAAAAATAGTGAATATTTTTGTATGTAAACTACATTGAAAAATATATAGATAATTTTCAAAAATATAATCATAGACTTATTTTTTCAATAACAAAAATACTTTAAAATAATTAAGATAGTATTGAAAAGGAAGAATTTCAGTATTGATTTTTGTGGTGTAATTGGTGTCAACTGGAGACTATTAAGAGTGAAGGGGTGGAGCTTAGCCTGTCAATCAGGTTGCACCTTGATGAGCTCATATGGATAAACAACCGAGATAAATAGCTCACTGGAGGCGTGACCACACTTTCTGCTTCAGCTTCCTGCTGATAAGCCACATGGAGCTACACTGAGGGAGCTAGAGGCCTGGACTGGAGAAGCCACACACCAGCAATGAGATGCTTTCACTGCCACTGGACCCAAAAGTCCTGTTACCCACTAGCCTATAATCTTCCTGCATTCAGCATCATTGCATGTGTTATGTGAGTCTAAAGAAGAATTTATGGACTGATATGAGATGTATGGGCTAAGATTGAATTTATGGACTTGATCTGGACTGGGCTGTGGTATTTTCTAAATATACAATTACTCTTTGATATAAAGCTATCTCTCTTACATGTATATGAGTGTCTCTGGATTTGTGTCTTTAGTCAACTCAGACAAACACGATTTTATTCCACATATTTTTGACAAATTGGTTCTTAAAATATTTGTATATGCAAGAATGATACAAAAAGTAAGCAGTGAACTGCCCTTTTATTAGCTGAAACAGTATATACTTTAATAAATATTCATTTAATGCATACATTTATTAACATGCTATTTTTATTTCACCTTCCAGTTAATCAAGTTAATGAAATTCTTAAGCAGTTTTATCAATCTCTTAACTTCTATCACATGAACTTTAGCTGTGTAGACAATAATATAAATTATTTTCCTATATAGGGCCTACAGTAGTACAAAGTAGTAAGCTCTGAAAGAGGCTACCTTAGACACTCTTTGTGATGAGGCACTAAGTATTCCCCAGACTGTGGTGGTAACAGCCTGTACAGTGGACCCTACCTTATCTTTCACCTGACCTGAACAATAAATGAAATACAATCAACGTATTTCAAGGCTGTGCAGAGAATAAGAAAGGCCAATTGAAATAAAGGCTTTAAGCCTCTTAAAATTTATATCCTGAACCAAGCTTAAGTTAAAAAAAATAAGAGTTAGAATTATCCTTTCAGTCGTTCAATTGATTTAACATTGGAGATCATAATTACCATATACACTCAAGTATAAGCTGACCTGAATATCAGATGAGGCACCTAATTTTACTACAAAAGCTGCATTAAAAATGTGCTGAAAAACACATTTTATCGTTGTTGTCTTTGGAAAATAAAAGGAATATGTGTTAGTCAGGGTTGACTAGAGAAACAAATTGAGACCCTCATATGTATAAGAAAGAGCCTTATAAAAAGAGCAATTGTATATTAAGAAAACATCACAGCCCAGTTCATATCAAATCCATAAGTCTGATATTAGCCCATATGTCCGGACCAGTCTGTAAATTCCTCATCAGTCTCACGCAATGATGCAGAATGCAGGAAGATCACAGGTCAGTGGATGGAAAGTCTTGTGGATCCAGTGCATCTCAGCACTGGCATGGGTTTCCACATGGCTCCTCCAGCTCCAGGGCTCTGGTTCCATCAGCATAACTCCATGTTGCTTTTCAGCAGGAAGACAAAGCAGAGAGAGACAGTGTGTCCCACTCCCCCCCACCCCCCAGGAAAGAAGACAGAAGTTCCCAGAATCTCCAGGAGAAAGCCATGCCCACACAGAGGCATGGTTGGCTATGACCTTATTGACATGTAGAGTTCACTCTATAACCTACTTAACAAGCTGACATGAATTTATGTAAATACAATAATAGCATTCAGAATAAATAAAGGATCATTCATTAGCAGTGATTGCTCTAAAGGAGCAAGGAATAAGCATTAATGAATATTTCACATAAACGATTCATTTTTGATTGAAATACGTTAGTTTTCAGACCTCATTCCTTTTAAGGAGAAAACAGGACATCTAGGCATGCAACTTTTTCAGATTCGTTTTTAAAGATCATAAGATTAAGATGATGCTATAAATTTTACAATTACATACTGTAAATAACCCAAATTGGAAAAAAAGCATAAATTTCAATAAACATCAATTAAAGGATTATATACATGGCTATAAAACTAAATTGAAGACAAGCCCATTCATTATAAACATCAAAATCTCAGTACAAGGGAATTTGGAAAGATTGCGACATAATGTACCACAATGTCTATTTTTCATGGGTTCAGATAAGAAAATTTTCTTGTTCCTTTGCTCCCAGTGAAATTTGAATCTGAAAAATCTACAGATCCAGTGTTCCGTTTCATTATTGTGTATCGATTGCTCATGTGTATCCATCTAAGAAGGCAGCAGAAATGGCTGTAACAAATCCTCTTTTTTCAGAGTGACACTCTCGTTTAAAGACACGGGGTGGTAAAACACATTTAAAATTACTGAAAAATCATCCAGGATTTTAATTCCTATCATCAGGAAGATAAAATTAAACTAGCCAAGCAAAGAAGAATTATTTCTTTGCATGCTCCCTAGGATTCTTGCCCACCAAGTGAACACACGCACAGTCAGGAGAGTGGAGAAAGGCCCCGGGTCCAGTAAAGGGGGAAATGTTGACGGTTTGTCCCATGGTAAAGCCTCCTGGAAGCAGCTTGTTGATACCGCAATGGAAAGGGACTAATGGGAGTGGTGGGCAATATCTTTGAACATTGTTTTTTACTTCATGTCCCCCTTATCTAATTAATTTAGCCATTTTCTCTCAAGGAAACAGTGAGCCTTTCAAGTCTTCCTTCTGCTGCTAAGCAAGATAGTTTACGTCCCAAACGACATGCCATGCATCTTCTCGGGCAGCTTCCCTTGGGAATGGAAAGTGAGACACTTATTACCTAGTCAGTTTCCAAGGGCCCTCCTTTCTCCCTTCTCTAATTAGAAGATGTTTTAGCTCCTATTCAATAGCATAAGTTCAATAGATTTTGCTCTGGAAAATTAAGCTTATCTAAGTCTCAATGACTTTCCAAATTTAACTGCATAATTGTATTCTAAAACAGGAGTGTGCTTCAAAAAATGATGGCATTATTCCAGTATCTTTTAATTCCATTTTATGATGAACGTTTGGAGGCACCTTTGTATATATAACTGTATTAGTGGCTTTTAGGTCAATTCCATCTCATACTGACCCCACAGGATAGTGAATTGTCCCACAGGGTTCCCAAGGCTGTAAATCTTTTTGGATGTAGCCTGTTTATCTACTAAGTTTACACCACTGATCTTCCAGTTAGTAGCTCAATGCTTAACCAACTTTACGGCCTTGTTATTTAGTGCTATTAGCTTAGAAATAAATTTGGTTTCACTGTTTTATACCCTGTGTTAGTCTGGGTTGACTACAGAAAAAAATTCATCGACACTCATGTGTATAAGAAAGAGCTTTATATCAACGAGCAATTGTATAGTAAGAAAACATCCCAGCCCAGTCCAGATCAAGTCCATAAGTCCGATATTAGCCCATATGTCTGATACCAGTCTATAAATTCCTCTTCAGACTCATGCAACACATGCAATGATGTCAAATACAGGGAAATCACAGGCCAGTGAATGGAAAGTCTTATAGAGTGCTGGCAGGGGTCTCTACATGGCTCCTCTAGCTCTAGGGCTCTGGCTCCATCAGTGTAGTTCCATATGGCTTGTCAACAGGGATGTCTCTCAGGGAGAGGAAACAGAGAGAGAGAAAGAGTGTCTCTGGCCTCCAGTGAGATATTTTATCTCTGGTGTGCCTCCAAATGAGATCATCAAGCTGCAACCTGATTGACAGGCTAGCCTCCAACCCTACTCAAGTGGACAGCAAATTATGTAACTGTCACCTACCTCTTCAATGTAAGTTTCGGCTTTTTTACTTTTTCAAGAATAATTTGTGAAATATATATTTTAGTTATGAGTATCTCTTGGTAATTAAATTTAAACATATAGTTATATTATTTTAATTATGTTTGTTTTTTCATAATTGTTACCACAGGATATACAGCTCATTGCTCATGTTGAACCTTCCTCAATCTTAGGTCAGATGCATCAGTTCATCTTTAAAATATTTATATTCTTATCCTTCCAGGGTTTTTTGTATCTGTTTTCTTCCATCTCTGTCTTGCATCTAGAATAGCTCTAAAACATAGTGGTCGATTGCTTCATAAATGATACATGACTTGTAAAAGAATTCTGAAATTGTTTTCTATTCATTCAAAAGCTAGTGAAATCTGGCTTCAGGTTTTCCTTTCCTGTTCTTTCCGTTATCTCTAGGAAATGTTGGTTATAATCTTAAAACTCAACTTTCTTATATTCTGACCCTTGCCTTGGAAACGGACAACCTGCAAAGGCAGTTAACAAAACCCAGATTGCCTTAAACCTACCTCCAAACTCCTGTAAGAACACTTTCACCCACTTTTTATTTACTAGTTACAGCAGTATAGTAGGAGGTAACCAAAAAAAGCCAGAAAAAACTCCTCTGGGCCAAACTTTCACAGTACATGCTTTTCCTCTCAGGCAAGCAGCAAGCAACTCACTGTAAGTTAGTGCACCCAGCGGTGTCACCTGGGACGGTTCTCTCCGGTCACGGTGAGAAAAAACAAAAGCAGTTTTGCTCGAACCTCAGTTTTTGGGATGGCCATTTTAAAGGAACAGGGTGCAGCTGTGAAATTTTGTTTCCTGCTCAGGAAAACTGCCACAGAAACTGTTGTGATGTTGAACATGGCCTTCAAGGACAATGCTATGGGAAAACTCAAATGTATGACTCATTTCAAAAAAGGTAAAATATTCCTTGGTGACAAACCGCATTTGGATGACTGTCAACTCCCTGAATGGTGAGAATGTTGACAAAATCTATGCACTGTGCTTGAAGACTGAAAACAGACCAATGGAGAGATGGGGAAGTGATTTGGATTACCTTGGAACTCGGTTTAGCGTATTTTAATGGGAGATTTGGAAATTAGAAAAGTCGCTGTGAAATGTATGCCTCGGGTTCTGCCTGACCACAAAATGAGCATTGAGTGGAAACACGCCCTGCTTGGAAAGAACAGCTGCAGAGCAACTCGGACTTTCCCCAAGGTCATTGCTGGTGATAAGACGGGGTGCTATTCTTAGGATCCCGAAGGTTAAACATCAGTCAAGCCAGTGAAAGATGACATTGTTACCTTTCCCAAACAAAAGCTCATGAAGTGAAATCAAAGATCAAGACAATGCTCATTTGTTTTTCTTAATGTGAGAGTGATAGTATATTTGGAGTTGGCTCCACCATGCCAGCTTGTTAATCAAGCTTTCTATTTAGAGGTTCTGAAAAGATTGCATAACAGTGTGTGACCAAATAAAAAGCCTAATTTGTGGCAGAGGGGGGACTAGTTTTGCCACCACAACAATGTAGCTGCTCATGCAGCCATCTCAGTGTGCCAGTGTCTCTCTAGACCCACACTCCTTACTCCCTTGACCTCCCCCTGTGCTTCTTCTTCTTGCTTCTGCGAACGCAAAAGGGCACGAAATCCAGGGAGCTGAGTACTCAGAAGAGGTGAAGACAAACAATGAGGGAAGTGAATTGGAACAATGCTGCCAAGAGAAGAATCACGTATTCGACCATATGGAGCATAACGCAGAGGACATGGAAGGTGATAAGGTTGTTTTGGAAAGTACATACACACATACATACATACATATATACATACAAAACTTGAAAAAATTCTGGGTTTTTTGGTTACCTACTAGTATATCTAGACATGTGTGGGCATGGATGTGTACAGAAGTGTTTCAAAATGGTTATGGAAACATTCCATTGTGTTTTAATTCACTGTTCCCATGTTCTTTTGGAAGATTCTTTATGTACATGTGTTTGCAATTGCATGGGGGCATGCGTGTGTTTGTCTGCACATGTAAACACAGAGAAAATCTATGGGACTATTGGCTCAGCACAACTTTTCCAGAAACTGTGGTGCCCTTTAGCATCATCACCATAGGAAGGAGCATTTATACTGTTCTGTTAGCCAGTCTTGACTTGTCTAGACATCATATCAGATAAAGGAGAAATGAAATATGAGATTTTGCTCTCATACTTGTAATCATTGGGGTTGGCAAGAGCATTCAGGCAATTTCTCACCAATGGATGGAGGGAGCTCTAAAAGGTAAACTCAGCGTATCTGAGACATGTTTCATGACTATAGCATGAACTATGGACCATCTCACTATCCTGAGAACCGTCCCATTCTCCTGAAGGGCACTTTCAAATCATGTGAAACTAAAGGACTAAAATCACTTCTTCCAGACTTTCAGCTAGGCAAGGACACTTGGATACTCCATTAGGTCAGACTGATGAGACTGCCAGGAGAGATCAAATATCAGTTTAGGTTGCAGATCCGCGGTTACAGCAGAGGTAGAAACTTCTGGAGCCCAGAGCTCTAATGGTGATACCCTAGTTTTGTTGCAGTCTCTCAGCTCGCAAACACGAGTTCCCCAGACAGCACAATTTTGCAGTGTGTCTTTAGAAATATTTATAGAAAGTCAGCATTTTTTCAGCCTCACTAATAATTTATGAGTTATTTCATTAAAAAATACTATGGTGAAATTTGCTGGAGAATTCTCTCCACCCCCACCATGAAATGTTTTCTAGGCAAAGCTAATCTGTAGTGTAAGAGAGGAGCAGAAAGAGAGCCTGGAAGCACACTGATGGCATCGAGTCTCCTGGTTTATGGTGATGCTGGTACCAAACATCATATAGTATTTCGTCTTGAATTTATGGTTCAAAGTATCCCTGGGCCATATCAGCCAATGATTCTACTTCCTGGTTCCACAATAGCTTGAGTCTGTCAATGGGTCATTTACACGACAGAAATCATCCTATCTAGCACTCTGTTGGAATTTGGAGTACATGTACCTTAATGCTTACGGTGCCAATTACACAGAGTTCATGTGTCCAACAGCTTTCATTGATGGCACATCTACACATGCCTTTCATGGGCATCCGGTGTATCCCCACTCATGGCGCCTTTCCACCACAGTGGCGGTGGTTTCGACCTGTGCATCTTGTTAGGTCAGTGGCACGTGTAACCACTACTGCACCAGAGCTTCCGGCAGGGTATTGAGATACACAGTGGGCTTCTCACTGCCAAGTCAACGGCTTAAATGGCTGGCCACTCGGTGGGAGAAAGATGAGTCTTTTTATTTGGAGTTACGAGCTTAGAAAACCGCAGAGGCAGCTCTTAGCTCTCCTGTAGGGTCACCACAAGTCAAAATTGACTTGATGGCCAGGAGTTTTTGAGTTTTATGGACACCTGGTTGTGTGAGTTCAGCATTGCACAACTAACCTGCACATCAGCAGCTCAAAACCACAAGTCGCCCCAAAGGAAAAAGATGAGCCTGGCTGACTCAGTACAGAGTTACAGACTCAGAAATCATTTATAGGGTTGCTATGAGTTGATTCCATGGTAGTGGATTTGGCTTTCATGATGGCTATAAAAATGCCTACACAAAATATTACATTTGAGTTTCTTTTCTCAGCTATATATTTTTTTTATGTTTTATTTATGTTTTACTGAGGAAACATTTCAAAAGAGATGTGCTTTCAAAGTTTTGAAATTTTTTAAGGAAATTCAGGTCATTTTATGAACTTTGATTCCAGTTAGTCATACCAAAGGATAATCCTAATAATTACATTTATAATTACTCCAGAAGAAATGTCAACAATGAAAGTTTAAAACCATTTTTCACAAGTCAGAATAGATTCCATTTCTTTGATGAAGAAAACTAGCCACCAAAGACTGATAATAGCAGGCAAATAGAGCCACACAGAACTTAAATACCTCAGAGGCCCGTTAAATATTTGAAAATAATTTAACTACTGACTCATGCACTAACCTTTTGAGCAACTCCCTCATGCCATCCTTGGGGGAATATGCAAACATGTTCTCCAAGGGCAGGCAACTGACTGCAGGAAGGCACCTGAATAAGGAAATTTGCTTACTACAAACAAGGATCAGCTAAGATCTTGACCTCATTTAAATGAGCCTGGGCTTGCATCCAGCAGAAGCCAGTTTCATCGCTAACTAATTAACTAATTACATGAAGAAATAGAATCTGATGACGACTAGCAGCCAAACTGTGGATCATTTCTTTTGGAAAGAGTGAGAGGAGGCTCAGCAGGCGTACATAAGTCAACCCTCATGGTTTTGTGTTCACATTTTCCCTCCTGTCCCAAGACGTACCTATTCATGCACATCAATGGACAACATTCATTCCAGGTTAAATTTAGACAAGGAAAATCAAAATGAATAAGAAATAGTTCATCGTCCCGTCTCTGATTACGGTAGTGTTTATAATTTCATACAATAGCTATCTCTCACTTGGTGAATCTCTGCCTGGGATAAATGAGACTTGCCATTTATTTTGTTTCCTTTGTCTTGTGGCTGTTACTAATGTGCAAAGGTTTAAAAGTTCAGTGAACCTATACCTGACCCATAAATTTCTGAAAAAAGACAGTGATATCACTCACCTCTTCACACGCTATATCTTTCTTTTCTTTCTATTTTATTTATTTATTGCCTCGGGGGATTTTTGTTTGTTTGCTTAAGCTGTGGGAGAGTCATGACTTGAATGACCCCATCACAAAAGGGTCAGTGATTGTAGATTAGGTTCTGTTTCACCAGTGAACAGAGGGAGGTTGCCTATCAGGAGCAATTTTCAAAATGCTATAAAAGACTCCTTCCCCATGATCTTTCATAATACATCTTTCTCCCAGCCTCATAAAGTCCTACCAATCATATTTTAATCTATGATATTGTCTTCAAGGTTCTAGAAGTCCTTTTTGGAAAAATAAATACTCCCAAGTGAAACATTTAAAGATACAACCAAAACCAAATTAAGTCCTCAGTCATTAACACATTTATATGGTCTGATTAAGTAGTGATGACATCACACATGCAATGCCTTCATGAAGGAAAGAGAGTGAGCAGGATTTAACATGGAAAGAAATGTTTAAGAATGAACTTGAGGCACTGACTGGCACCTAGTAAAAGGCACGCCCAGCCTGGAGAACTTGGTAGTAGGGAAAAGAAAGGCTACAGGGGAGTTGAAAAAGAAAGAGCTGGGGGGAGGGGACCCTTCGTTCAAAGTCCTTGTCTCATCCTTTACTATTTATTCTAGGTATGTAGCTTCTGGACTCCTTCCGCAGCCACTTTTCCATATTATGTGCTCATGTCAAGTGTTGCATTTCCTGGTCAAATGGAAGTACTTTGGTTTTGCGTGTGTTTATCCTATAACAATGAAGACTTTTTAGCATCCCAGCATGAGAACAATCAACTCCAACTAATGAAGGTTAAAAAAAAAGAAGAGAAAACCCAACTACTTCCAGGTATGACTTAACCAGGGTGTCCGGTGCTCATTTCTAGGCTTTTCTATTCCCATAAAGCGTTAGTCTTAAAAGCCAGAGGTATCTATGAGCCCCTAATGACTCCATGGCAGGGAGTTGGGTGGAGCCGTTGGTTTCATTCTCAGACCTACACAGTGAGTCTGCAGTATACCTCACCCTCTCCCATCCTAGGATGCTTTGAATGGATCGGTATGCCCATCGTATTACTTATTATAACACATCAGTCCGCTGTGACCAAAGGCACATTGACCAAGCATGAACAATGCATTCTATGTATCAATATATTCCACATTGAAGATGGACATAATTAAACCCCATCTGAGGAGAGTTTTGGTACCTCAGTTCTAGATGCTGATTCCAAAAAAGAATAGGGGAGAAAATGTATTGTTTTTTGTTTTTCCTGAGGAGGGTAGTTTTACAAATACCTATTTCATTGCTTGAAGACAAAAGATCACTCCAAATTTAGAAATGTTTCCCCACTAATATTATTTTACTTAATATTAGATGCTATTGTTTACTTGATATTAGACACTCAGTATGTGCTCTATTTGCCTGATTGTATTAAATATCAGTAAGACTTAAAATAAAACAGATATTTGTATTATCAGTAGTCATTGCTACTATCAGTATCTAAAGGCAAGGGAATAAGATTAGAAAATTAAAAATAAAATAAAATAAAAAAAAGATTAGAAAATTAAGCAATTTGCCTAGTGTTATATGTAAGGGGGATTGAAAATGGTTTCCCATTACATTTCTGTATGTTTTTCGTACTATGGTTCCTTGTGTGTTGCTGTGCTGCTGGAAGTTATGTCAGTGGTGTTTCCAATGTGAGCAAGTCTCCCCTAAGTGAACCGGCTTCAGTAGAGCTTACAGACTAAGAATGGACATCTAAGAAAGACTCGATTCTTTACTGTGGGAGTCACTTAATCTGGTGTCAATTTAAAGATTAAGAGTGTAGGGGTGGAGTCTAGGCTATCAATCTGGGGTAGCCAATGAGACTTTTGCGTGGGCCTGGCCTTCTCCTGAGAATTCTGGAAAATCTGGGAATTCCTTCTTGGAGGCAGGAGACACTAGCTCTCTCAGTGCATTCTCTTGGAGACTCTCTACTGACAAGACTGAATTTCTGTGAGGCATCCCTGAGGAGATGCCACATGGACCTATCCTGATGCAGCCCTGGGAACTGGAATAGACACATGGAGACCACTGCCAGCCCTGAGATGCTTCTACCACCAAAGACTTTCTCCCTACTGGCCTGTGATCATCTACATTCAGCATCACTGTATGTGTTTCATGAGTCTGAAAAGGACTTTATAGATTCCTGTCGGGCATATGGGTAAATATCATATTTAAGTTTTCTCAATGTTCAATTGCTCTTGTATATAAATATATTTCGTATACACATATGTGTGCCCATGGATTTGTTTCTCTAGTCTATCCAGGCTAACACATCTACTCTGGGGAAGAAGCCACCAAAAACCTTATGCAGGGTTGAAGCATTTTTCAATACAGAAAGCCTAAACAAAGGAAACAGAACATTGCCAGAGAGATTGATGGTAGATGGGATCCTAAAGTCTCTGGGCCCCTAAAATCCCAGGGCACTGGAAATGTGACTGAAGAGGACCTGATTTCTTGGAGGGAGTATAACATGCTGACACAAGTCCACGAAACCAATAGGAGTGGAGCCTTTGGGGTCTTCATTTGCTGCTGTGGCAAAGCTCAAGGTCAAGACAAATAGTTGCTAAAATGTTCTAATGATTAGAACATGAAATATGTGAAATATGAATTTATGAAAATTAGAAGTGGTAAAATATAAAGTGGAACAAATGAAGATATATATCCCAGGCATTAAAAAGCTGATATGGATTGGTATTTCCCATTTTGCATAAGAAAATCATATGATTTACTATGCCAGTAATAACATAATCGAGAGCAATGATGTGACAGTCTTTGTCAGAAAGGACCTTGCTAAATTATTCATGAAGTACAATGCTATCTGTGATAGGCTTATATCTATCCATCTTCAAGGGAATCCATACATACACTTATTGTTACAATTTATATACCGACCACAATAAGTAACGAAGAAGCAGAAGTATTCCACCAATGACGTTAGTTGGAAATTGATCAAACATGCAACCAGGATGCATTGACATTTACTGGTGATTGGAATGAAAGGTTGGGAACAAAAGAGAAGGAAAAGCAGTTGAAGACTATGGACTTGGTGAAAGAAATGAAGCGGGAGATCACATGAGAGAATCTCATGAAACCAACAGCTGTTCATAGCAAATACCTCTTTTCAAAAAGACAAAAGGTGACTGTACACATGCACATGCCCAGATGGAATACACATGTCAATTGACCCCATTCCTGGGAAGACACAGTGGAAATACTCAATATTAGCATCTAAAACCCAACCATCAGTCCACTGTGGAGGAGACCATCAACTGCTCATATGTGAGTTAAAGATAAAGCTGAAGATAGTTAGAACATATCCATAGGACCAAAATACGACGTTGGGGAGTCTATCTCATCTCAGAACGGAATTTGATGCATAGAGCACTGATGACGGAGGACCTGACAGGCTGTGGGAGGACTTGGAGGCCATCATTCACGAGGAAAGAAGAGTCATTAACAATCCAGGGAAATGGAACAGATCAAAGTGGATGTTCGAATAGAGGCTGAAACTTACTCTTCATCATAGAGTGGCTGGTCAAGGATTGGAACAGAAATTTTCAAAAGACAGCTCAAGAAGTTAAAGTCAAATATTATAGTGAAATGGGCAAGGTCTTAAAGTTAGAGAACCAAATGGAAGAAAATTCTCAGCATATATGAAACTGACATAACTGAAGAAAATATTCAAGGCTTGATTTGAAACTTTGAAAGGTCCTATTGGCAACATATTGAATGGCGCAGGAAACAGCCGACAAAACGGAAAGAATGCACAGAAATCACTGAACTAGAAAGAACTAGTTGACAGTCCACCATTTCAGAAGGGAGCGTATGAGCAAAAAAACCAATGGTGTCGAATGAAGTTCAAGCCACCCTGAATGCATTAGCCCAAAACGTGGCTCCAGCAATTGACACACTGGAACCACTAATTGTCTGTGTCAGGAAACCTGGAAGACAGCTACCTGGTCGGCTGATTGGCAGAGATCTACATCTGTGTCCATGCTAAAGAATGATAAAGACGCTGTTTGAATTTTATACTGTTCTCAGTGGAACAACATTTTGTCTGCACAAAAACAGTTTGGGGACCTAAAAGAAAGAGGGTGAATTCTTAGATTAGTCTCATTTACCCAGGTGTTTCTCATTCTCTGTGTTGTTCATTTTCTCCTGGCCAATCCTCTAGGCATTGCTACACATATGTACAACTGCCATTATTATTTTTAATATTATGTAATTTTAACAAAATCCAAAACCAAACTCACTTCTATGGAGTCAGTGCTGACTCACAGTGCCCCCCGTGGGCTCCTGAGACTGTGACTGCTGACAGGAGTAGAAAGCTCAGTCTTTCTCCAGGGGGGCTGACAGTGGCTTCCAACTGCTGACCCTGCGGCTCACAGCACCACATGTGGCCAGTACACCACCAGAGTTCCCATATTTAATTTTAGTGGATGTGAAAATATGGTTTATAAAAGTTAATCAACTGTACTACTGTAAAAGGTCAATAAAATATAAAACTAGATTAAAAACGCGACTTCAGAATTTAATTTGTTGTTATGTTCATTATACTACAAAGCCTGAGATATGCATTTCCTTACTTATATATTTTAAATGCTTCAAGGTATCCTTTTGGACATTAAATGTAATATTATAATCAATTGAAACTCAAGAGTATTCTTTCTTTGGAGAACGCTGTGATTGCTTTTTGACAGGAAAAGAACCAGTGCTTCTGTCATCCACAGTGAGACTAATTCCACCTCTGCAAACCTATCGCGTGGTATGTGATTATAACCAAAAATAATTATATGCAGTTAATGCAAACTAACTGAAATGATTTAAATTATAAAATGAACGGCAGTGGAGCAATTACTCTGACATAATCTTAATGGTCAATTCTTTATAACATGAATGGTAGCTGTCTTTTGATGCTTTGGTGAGATATATTGTCCACCTATTATTCCTACCCTGTCCATTTTTATGCAAGGTATCGTTCAGCACACTTTAGCCACGCCCATTGTCCCCACAGGGGCCTGGATGGTGTTGTGAGTGATGTGTTGGGCTGCTAACCGAACAAGCAGGGTCAAAACCACCAGGCGCTCTGCGGGAGAAATATGAAAAAAATTAAACATATATTTTTATTCCAGTAAAGATTTATTGTCTTGGAAGCCCAGGGGAATAGGAATATTCACTTTATAGGGTGGCCATGAACCAGAATCAACTACATGGCAGTGATTTTAAAATGATAATTACTCATGTATTGTTCATTCTGATCATGCACAATTACAAATAAACACTTAAAAGTCCGGTTGTTGAAATGAGTGTCTTTCCTATCCTTTG
Organism: Tenrec ecaudatus; assembly: GCF_050624435.1. NCBI lineage: Eukaryota > Metazoa > Chordata > Mammalia > Afrosoricida > Tenrecidae > Tenrec > Tenrec ecaudatus. The sequence continues at coordinate 176,792,933 of NC_134531.1, read as the reverse complement.
AATTCTACAGAACTACAAAAAGCAATCAAAGACATATTACAAATAGTATCCCTTTCCTTTCCCCTCTGTTTCAGGATTATTTTATTTCATTTGCATGAATAACCCATGATGATATAAAACCAGAGTCCCCAAGACATTACAATATCAGCATTGGTCAAACTTTATGAACCAAAACCCAGTAATTAAAACGCATAAATATATATTATACATTACATCTTCAAATAAAACCAAACAACAAAACTGACTGCCTTGGCATTGCTGCTGACTCATAAGCAACCCTGTAGGACTGGGTAGGTCTGCCCTTATGAGTCTGAGACTGGGACTCTGAACGGAAGTAGAAAGCCCACAGTTTCCCTTCGGAGTACATGGTTGCTTGGGAAGGCTGACACGGTAGTTAGTTAGCAGCCCAACTTGTAGCTATTAAGCCAACTTCACATGTGCAAATATTATTTTGAAGCAAATGAGTTCGAGTGTGGACAGACAAGTGACAGGTGAGAGTACAGAGAAATGTGCTGCGTGCTATTGAATTTCACATTCAATGTGCACTCTTTCCTTCGGACAAGCACTCTCTCTCACTTCTCTAGGAAACGTTCACTCCACCAAAATGACAACAGCAGCCTTTAATATCCATTTGTTGTAATGATTTTCTCAGACCCGCCTGTTCCGCAATCATCTGTTATCAAGAAGAGTTACATAATGATGGGCTAAAGGAAAATGTTCAGGATTAAATTTGCAAGGTAACTGATGCAATGATACAGAGTCAACCTTCAGATGGCTAGCAGTCAAGCCTGTAACTGAGCAAACACAGTTCCTCTCAAGATGAGTATAACCCATGGAAAGCAGTGCCGTGTGTCAACTTGGACCTATAGAAAGCCTATGGAACAGGTCAGAACTGCCCCATATGGGTTCCAGGGCTGCAAATGTTTACAGCAACAGACTGCCACCTCTTTCTACCACCTTTCTTTTGGTTAATAACCAAGCATTTCAAACCACTATGCTATCAGGTCTCTTCTAAAATAATTTGCACTGCCAGAGTCCATTCTGACTCATATTGACTCTAGGATAGGGTAAAACTACCCATGTGGGCTTCCAAAAGGGTAACTCTTCTTTCTCCCACAGAGCAACTTGTGGGTTCAAACTGCTGACCTTGCCTTTAGCAGTCCAGTGTGTAAACACCACACCAGAAGGACCTCTCTAAGATAACTCGTATAGTATTAAGTTAGAGCTGCAGTTACACCCTGGTTTTATCTATTCTAAACATTATATAATCCATCTTATTCCTCATCATAATTAATGTAAATATCTATGTAGTCTATGTAACCAACATTTTCACTGATTGCAATTTTTCACATGGGGCAATAGCGAATTTTTTGAGACATTTGTCTTGATTTTTCTTAGAAATATTATTTATGCTTAAAATGAATTTTTGCACACATAATTAATTCACATATATTAGCCTCTGATTTTATTAGGAATGTCTCTTTTTCAATCTGTTATGTAGCTAAAACTCTCTCATTGACAACATTTCCCAAAATGGCATCATATGGCCATCATTAAAATATATGGTTAATATTATTTTTATTTATGAAAAGGGTTTTGGAAGTGCTTCATGAATAAATATCAGAGTGGAAATTTACAAGAGTATGTATAGTATACTAAGGAACATAAAACTATAATATAATTTAAAAAATATAAATGTATTTGTTTGCATATTCATTATATATTATTGAGTATTTTCTAATTATATAGCATCTTGTAATTTAACATCCACAAAGATAGCTATGTTAGACAGGGTTCTCTAGAGCAACAAAACCATGACACTTATGATTATATAGATAGATGATAGATACAACATAAGAAATAAAGAGCTAATTAGTCCACAGAGCAGTACAAATGGCTCAGTTCAACTCACTTCCATGAGACAGTTAATACACTGGCAGTCCTTCAACTCACAAGGGCTGCTGGGTGAAAGTCAAGGAAGCAGACAGCTGAGTCTTTTGCAGTGCAATACAGGCAGTCCAGCCACAGGCAACAAATAGCAGGGCAGGTCACCATCAGTTAGCCAGACAACAGGGTCAAACACTCCCAGCTCAAGTGACATATACACCAGCAGTGTGGCAAAGCAGGTTTTACAGTACCTCAAACTATAGCAACACAGTCCACGGGTTGGTTGTCCACAAGTAGTGTAGCTCACAAGTTGAGGAAAAGAACCAGTTAAGGCAGCTGCACACTAGTCTGATCATCAGAGAACAAGAGATAGAAAGGCGAGGCTCACTGAGCCATTTATCTCTTTGCCCTTCAATTAAACTGCAATCTTATTAACCCAACATGTGTTTATTGGCCAGGTTTGCACAATAATCCTACCTATCACATAGTTATATCAGCCGTGTGGTTGTTACATAATCTGCTGTCAATTTGAGTTTAATAGTGAAGGGGTGGAGTTTAGCCTGTCAATCGGGTCCCAACTTGATGACCTCATTTGGAGACACTGTGGAGATAAATAGCTTGCTGTAAACCTGGACACATGCTCATTCCCTGGAGACACTGCAGCTGAGAAGACACATGGTGCCCTGAGATGGAGGAGTCACACGGAGAACACTGCCAGCACTGAGATGCTCACAACACCACTGGATCCACAAGATTTCCTACCTACTGGCCTGTGATCTTCCTGCATCTGATGTCATTACATGTGTTTCATGAGTCTGAAGAGGACTTTATAGATTGGTATTGGATATATGGACTAATGTAGGACTTACGGACCTGATATGGACTGGGCTGTGATGTTTTCTTAATGTACAATTACTCTTTATATAAAGTTTTTTTCTTATATACACATCCATGTCTATGAATTTGTTTATCTAGTCTACCTAAACTGACACAAGCCTTCAGAAAATAGATGACTACATTCTGGTCTGGGAGAAGGAGAACAGTATAAAACACTGTCTAAATGAGAAATCTGAAGGAGATGATGCGCCCTCATGTGAAAATCTATAGATTTCCTTGTGTAGCTAAATTGTAATGGTGGCATGGATTCCACTCTGTATTTTCAGGTATAGTGGGAGAAAATGCTGAGCTGGGATTCCAGGGTGAGAACTAGAAGAGGCCTTGGCCATCAGACACCAGTCAGACAATGCTTACTTTAGAGGTCGCCCTTGGCTTCAGACTGACTGACTGAAGATGTAGAGAAATAGCATTATTATTCTATGAAAACTCTATTCTAAAATAGTAATTATGTATTCCAAGGCTCAAACTGAACCAATTAATGTACTGGCAATTTTCTAATTACTTACATGACGCATTGCAGTAGTTCCATAGCTTTTTTGTAGCCTGTCCACATTTGTTGTATTGGAAAAAATGCTTATTTGCTTCCTTATAGAAATAACCGTGGTTGTTTGTGCAATTTCCCCCAGTTATCATGTACAAGTATGTGCAATATTCTCGTTAAAGTTGTTAGATGTTATTTATATATGCTATTATTTAGCTTCTCCTTTTTTGTTCTCCTTACCCATTTGAGTGATAGTTTTCATAAAGGACAAACAAGAAAAGTACATATTATTCCAGTTGATGTTTTCTAAAATGTTTTCATTTAGCACACACTATACTTTAACAATAAAAGAAAAATCGAATACTATTTTAATTTCCCTCAGATGTCTTTTTGTATATCTCTATTAGATTTGGTTTTAGTCTCTCCCCTCTAACTGACCTATATTTTTCAACATCATTAAGACCACCACCTTTTGAAAAAAGTGGTCAATTCATAGTTATCATCTTCTTTACCACATCAGCTATGATCAATTCATTCACCTTGATAGAGTTTCTTTACCTGGCTTCAGAACACAACTCCAATTTTTCTCTACCTTAATATAGTCTGCTGACATTTGCTCTTCTTTCCAACTTTTAATGTCAAAAGACTCAGCATTTAATTCTTAGGTTTCTAGATTTCCTAATCTGTACTTCTTTTGTGACCTCATCAATGTCATGGCATTTGCTATAGACAGTGATTCCCAGCTCTCCACCTTTCTCCTGGATTCTCTCCTGTATGCACACTGTACAACTATATCCAAATCCTACTCGATTTCTGCATATGAATAACTAATAAAAAGTATCAACTCAACAATACCTAAAACTGAAATATTTACCCCTTTATCTAAATCTTACTCTCACCACTTCCTTCCCCGATCAATTGACTACTTCTAATGGAATACAAATATCTTGAAGTCAGTTGATTTCCTCTTAGCTCTCACCCAAATATAGTCTTTTACAAAGCTCAGTTGATGAAAATTTTAAAAAATATTCTGAAAACTGATATAAAAATATGAAAATAACACAAAAGAGGCAGAGTAACAAATGTATATTATAATAAATGACAACTAAAACTAAATTGAGATAATACTTCTAAACAATATATTTGCTAAAGTGTGAAAGAACGACATGCATTCTGTTTGTGAGACATTAAAAAAACTGGAACAAACATATATTTGGCACTGAGAGTGCAAAATGGAATAACTCATAAAAGAAGAAATAGTGTTATCAAGCAAAATATATATATGTTTCCCTATGCTTCCATGCAACTCACCTGTCAGTTTTTTGTGCTGTGGTAACTTGTATGTTTCTGTGATGCTGGAAAGTATGTCCAAAGTATTTCAAATACTTGCAGTGTCACTCTTGGAGGGCAGGTATCAGGAAAATTGCCAGGTTATGACAGACTGACCGCCCACTTTGGCGTAATTGGCCTCTGACATCTTTGGGCAAAGCAACGTGCCATTTCTGGTGTCATGCTGTGAGGTGAGCTGCACAGCTTGGAAGGCACTCAAACTATGACTCAGGAAGAGCATCCTCTTCAAATCAGAGTCTACCTGCTACTGCAAATAGAACAAGGCTTTCAGAATCTCAACAGACTAACTACGTGAAGCAAAATGACAAGGAAAAAAGGGGGGCAAATATCAGTTAATCACCAGAACATGGATTGTACATAGTATGAATCTAGAAAAATTAGAAGTTTCAAAAGAATAAAACACAAAGATTGATATACTAGACAGTAGTGACCTGAAATGGATTGGCATTGGCAAATTTAAATCAGTGTATCCTGGATTTTTGTGGAAGGAAAGACAAATCTAGTGGAACTGTGTCACTGCCATCATCAAAAGGTCATTGCTTCCTTTTTCCGTGCAGTGTTGAACTAAGGACAAAGTGCAAAGTGTCCAGGAAGTATAGGAATGGGCACAGAAACACAGGGAAGGAGGGAAATATGTGAGCGTACATTGAGGGGCTTGCAATGGATGAGTTGAAATCAGAACCTGTGTTGAGTGTTAATCATAAAACAATGGTTTGCTTTGAAAGTGTCCGCCTAATGCACAATAAAATCATTTAAAATCAGTTTATTGATTACTGCAATAAAGAGGCTGGAAAGATTTTGATTGGGATTATGTTGAATCTAACTTTATATATATCTTATAGCCTGTTGTCTTCATAAACCCACTTATTAGCTCTAGTAGGAATTTTTAAATAGTTTTAGTTGTATATGTCTATATAAACAGCTTATCTATTCATATATTTTTCTTTGTTGCATAATCTAGAACCTCTAGTAAATATCAAATGATGGTGAAAACTGAATATTTCAAACTCTATTTTGAGTACAATATTGCTTGTGATAGGATAATATTTATACACATAGGAGGAAGACTAGTTAATGAACTAACTGATCAACAAGGACAATAAATTGATGCTAATTATTATAGATTAAAAAAAATCAAGAATTAGGATGTTTTCTTTTAAGTAAAGCATCAAACTCAATTTCTAGGATAAATGCAAGATTAAGATATATCTTTCAATGGAAAAATGTGGTGATGACTATGGTCAAAATATAGCCTATTTAATAATTAGATAACACAGTTTCATCTCACTGTTGATAAGATAAATTTTCAGGTTCATTGCTACACCAATTAAATTCCCCCAATTAAAATTTTAATGTGAATATCATTAAGACCTAATTTCTAATTAATAGGAACTCTAGAAAAAGTTAAATAATATGACAATCATCAATCAGTTGAATTTAATGTGGGTAACTTTCTACAATAAAAATATCCGATCTTTTCAAATAAAACAAGCAACTACTATTCTAGATTAATAATGAATTATTTATCCAATACAATGACACATATACAGTTCTGGTTTAGAAACACATACAAATACATAAATCCATACCACATGCTATAGAGGGTGTTATTAAAATAAAATGACAAAATCTGAAATTAGGCTGAATATTAAGTGCTACTACTGAAATTTTTATTTTTTAAACATGAAAATACATCTTAAATACAATCAATTGACAATATAAATTCTTGCTTCACCTTATAGATCAAGGCAGATAGAATGAAATGCTAAACATTGCTAGATCTAGATGCTGGTCAATAAATGTGTATTATATATTATTAGACTTCAATTATTTTTTACATTTTGATTTTTTTAGTGAAAAGGAATATATAATCTCTCACCAAGTGTACTGTAGTAGGACTCAGTTGTAAGCCCAAACCTCTGAACATTTTGTTCTTATGATATGGCCCAGTTCAGTACTTAACTTCCTGAATGGGTCACTGAAGATATAGATACTGTAACACAGGATGGAAAAGAAATCAGTTAGTGGCCAGCTATCAGAAAAATTATTGTCTGTGGTCTTTTAATCTTGTCTTTAAATTAGCAGCAATCTAAGAAAGGTGTCAGCTAAGTTCACCCAGAACAATCACACCACCTCGTTTAAACCAAGGATTGCAAAAAATAAAACCAGTATCAGAGAAGAGGATTGTACTGGAGCTTAAATTCTAAGCATCAATTCACCAAAGACACTGGATGGCAATGCAAACCATAAAGCCATTTGTAGAATACTCATTAATTTTCCATAAAAAATAAACTTGTCCTCAAACAGCGCACTTGAAAGTGGATTAATGCAGAATATAACTATGTTTACATTTAACATTTTATCATTTGTTTTTGCTTTTGACCTGTTCTTAATTTGTTCTGGTTTCTATTATTCCTACTTTATTTTTCATTGAAATTTTCTATATTTTATTTTGTTATAGTTTCCGGGGCTTTGCTTTGTATAATTTTATTTATAGGAAATCCCTGACAGGTAAACCTGCAACTAGATTAATACATTTGTAACAGAAGGGACTCGTCACCATTTCACCATTTCAGGAAGATTGCATATGATACTGGAGGTCTCTGAAGAGAGCCAAAGGCAGTTTGAAAAACAAACAAACATGATCCAGAAATGGATTTGGGGGAATAACACTGAATCCTTACTCCAATTTATGAACAATTAGTTCCTGCATCATGGTAAATGTTTTTTTTATCAATAATTAAAGCATTAATTGATACAATCATAGAGCTCTTTTGTCTCACTTTGTTGTATGGTGGATCACATTGACTGTTTTTCTAATGTTGAACCAGCTTTGCATACCTGACCATGATTTGATCCCACTTGACCATGTTTTTTTTTATTGTTTTGTTGAATTCTGTTGGTTAGATTTTTGTTGATAATTTTGGCTTCTATATTCATCATGGACACTGGTCTATAATTTCCAATAACAGTGATGTCTTACCTGTTTTACTTTGCTTCTTTTATTTTTGACTACTTAATCTTTCCATGTGAAGTACTTCATACCCAAAGTGGCATGGACAATATTGCCTTTGTGTACTATCTAATGCCCATTGACCTTGCCCTTCAAGGCTACTGTCCTGAGGCCCTTGGTGTAGTCACTTCACCTCAGTTTCTTTACCTGGCTTTTTCCTTGAAGTTCATGAGGATTTCCATCCACAACCAAGAGAAGTAGTAGGTGTGCCTCAAACAGGCCACTTGCAGCTCCTGCTACCCCAGCTCTGCTCCCCTCAAATTCAGAAAGATGTACTTATTTACTGGGAGAGACTAGTTAATAAAGCTTTCTCCCCAAGGGAGCTTATTTTACAACAGAACTATATGAGTTTAAATATAAGTAAGATTATTAATCCTTTCACCTCATACTCACCAAGTGCTCCCCCATTTCACTCTGAAGGAAATTTCATTTTTTTTCAATAGGCTACAAGTCCATATATTATTCTTTTTACTTCAACCTACCCTCTTTCATCTTCATATAACTTTCCTACCACTGTTTCGTGACACTCTTTCTTAGACATGCTGAGCCTTTGGCCTTTTTTGAACATTTTAGGCTTCTTCCCATCATATGTTCCCCCCACCCCCATAATATGGTTTTGTGTTGTCTATTCCCATAATTCCTCTCCCAAGATATGCACATTGCTATATTATTCACCTGTATAAAGGCATTATTCAAATATTACCACCAACTGAAGCTAACCATGATCACTCTACCTAAATGTAAAAATTGCCAACTCTACTACATTTCAACTTCTTTTTTTAAAATCATTTTATTAGAAGCGATTATAGATATTATCACAGTGCACAATTCAATTAGATCGGCATAATTGTCCAATTGCTACCACTATCAGTTCCAAAGAAGTTTTCTTTCTTCCTGACCTCTCTGGTATCAGCTACTCTTTATTCCCCACTTTGGGAACCACTGTTAATATATATTATTTTATCTATCTATCTATCTATCTATCTATCTATCTATCTATCTATCTATCTATCATCTATCCATCTGTCTGTCATCGTCATCTATTTGCTATATCTTACACCATCCAATGTATCTGTGCACCTACCATTCTGTTACTCGTTCTCCTCAAGTGGGGTTATACGGTCATCATTGCTATCCATTCCCTCTACCCCACCTACCCCCCTCTATCTTCCTGCACCATCAGGGAATCATTACTTCTGTTACTATTTCTGAAGGGTTTATCCTTCCATCTTGGATGTCATGCATCTTAATTATTCAAGTGAACATATACAGATCTAACAAGATTAATGAGGTAAAACTAAGACTGTAATAGTAAGAGGAGAAAATATTGAACAGCTAGAGTATAGTTATGTGTTTCATCAGTGCTCTACTGCAACTGGATATCATCCATTTAATATGGCCCTTTAGTGAGAGACTATGCAATTCTCTTACAGGTTGTTCTGGGGTCTCCACTTTGTCTGTGCTCCGTCACATCAATTTGATTGCCGGTTTTCAACCTTCTGATACCTTATCAACAACTCTTATTTTGCCATAGTTATAATCCTACAGCTTTTTTTGTCAATTTGCATATTATTGTGGCATGCATACTACTGTGATGCCGAAAGCTAGGTCATCATGCAGGTCAAGAGAGGTTTCAGTGTAATTTCCAGATTAAAAAATTAGAAAGGTCTGGTGATCAACTTTCAAAAATATTAGTCAATCAAAACCAAGTGGATTAAAGCAGAATATTGTTGAGTACAATGGTGAGAAGTAAACCTCATAGGTTAGAAGACACTTAAAATACATAGTTGCTACTCAAATGGGAGGGAACATACCAATAGCCATAAAGATGGAACGGGTGTGGTGGGGCTAATACTAGAGAATTTACTGCAAACAAAATACAGCATAACTATGGTAGACCTAGTGGCATAGTGGTTATGCAATGACTTGGCAATTGTTAGGTCAGCAGTTCAAAACAACCAACTACTTCATTGAAGATATATGAGGTCTAAATTAGCGAGAATTAAAATGTATATATTATGTTAATTTATAATGTATATACTGTATTTATTCTCTATGTCTAGAGAAATGAGGGAGGGCATTTTTGCTTCCTATGTGCACATAGTCCAAATATATATAATTTCTAAAATTGGCATACAGTTATTAGTGTTATGGGATAGTTGAATGAATAAGTATAGAAAAATAATTTGTATTGGCCAATTTTTTTCTTTTCATTTTTGATAGTTTATGTAAGATGTTGAGACTGATGCTGCTTGGTCAGTGATGATAAAATAAAATGTTCTTTCAAATGACAGATGGATGTAGGACAAATCCCTGCAAATTAGTAATTAAATATACTCTATTTCTAATTATACTAATTCCAATTTTTTTAAAAGTCTATTTAATTAAAAAGACATCTGCTTAGAAATAAGAGAAATTGAGTTTTTGAGAACTATTGAATATTTTCACTGCTAATTAATTTTCTGGTTTTCAGAGGATAGGAAGTAACTTCCGTATTAATAAAAATTTTATGTTTAAGATATTGTCCTTTAAGATAATGAGCAATTTTAATATACACCAAGTAATCTTCAAATGGTTGCAAATATAAAACATACTAATAAAATGTATATTGGGTGCAATGACATTATCAATCTTAAAAGTTTAGAAGTCCACATTTGATTTAAGAATGTCATTTTTATTAGTACTGAAAGCATATGGAACATAAGAAATTATGATCAAATGAAAGAATGTGTATATAAATATTTAGACACATTTTTCTAGACAATTCTATATCTAAATCACATTCAGAATGTAGAATGATGCATTTCAACAGGCTTGTTTTTCTATACTTCACAGAAACTAGATTGCAGATATACAAGTCAAAATTTAGTGGGCAGGAATTTCTTAGCTGTGGTGAATGACAGACTAGGAGGGATTTGCAACAAATTTCACAAATGAAGCTGGAGGATAGAATCAGCAAAATTTAAGGTAGAACACAAGTGTTTTTAAAAGCACCACATGGTATATACTATCTGAGTGGTTACCGAAAAACAAAGGGAAAATATGCTGCATAATTAGAATCTCATGAAGAAATAGATTAACAGTGAACCTTAGGGAAATCAATCATAAAAGGGAGTTTATAAATTTAAGGTAAGAGAAAGAGAAGCCAATTAAATTTGCTTAAAGTAGAAATAACTGCAACAAACTCGAGAGCTTACTTGAATGGGCTGCAGTGGGAAAAAGAAGTTTAATTCTGAGCTACTAATTGTAAGATGTAACATTCTTAATTATAGAGGAAAAGGGGGGAAAGGTAATTCAGATAGCCAATATATTGGTATTATTACTGCTTAACTATAGAACTTGTTGGGAGAATCTCTTCTGGTGTTTAAGTCAGTCTTTCAGACTGACAATATTTAATGTAAATGTCATATTTCCAGGTTCTCAAGGGCACATATAAAGTTTATGATAAATATTGTTGGTATTGGTGATGTGGTGTCAGGGGCTGTAATTTAGAACTCACAAATGTCTTCATGTGACAGAATAGAGCAGTCCCATAGATTTGGGGGCTGTATTCTTTATGGAATTAGACCACTAAATGATTTAAACCACCAACTAATTGTGTAGCAACCAAGCACTTAACCATAGTACTTACCAGTGCTCCTATAACAAATAGCTTATCACACTGGACAACCCACATTTTGGTGCCTCAAATGTTAAGCTTGTTTCTGAGTATAGTTCACCTGCTAATTTCAAAAATGGCATGGGTTTTCCTTTATCATTCCTACTTTTTGAGATATACAATATATGCCATATATCACTTTTCTCTGTGTTTGCCCATAAAATCAGGATAGTTTAATGTAATGTTAGCTGTCATGAGATAGAGGAAATGCACAACAGTCTTATTTAAAATAGTTTGTGTAGTACTAAATGTTTAAGTCAAGTTTTATTTCACATGGTGTCCCTTGATAAAAAAATTTATTTGAACTGTGAAAATGACATGTTCTTGAAATGTTCCTCAAGTATCACTTCTCCTTTATTAGGAACTGAATATCAACCTGCTACAATTTGTTGTCTTAAAAAGAGGCCAGCAGTGAGAGTGGTTGTGCAATACATCAGTAGCCCTGATGGCACAGTGAGTCGTGTGTTTGAAAGCTAACCATAAGATCAGGTATGTGTGCCCACCAGCTGTTGCAAGGGAAAGAGGAGACCTTTTTCTCCTTCCCTAAAGATGTATAGTATTATGGCAGCAGAGGGACATTGGACCTCCACTCAAGAACTTACTCAATGCAAGAACACATTGTTCTATTAAATTGGCATCACACGGTGCACACCTTCTTGACACAATCACTGAAGACAAATGTGTGCATAAGCAAATGTGGTGAAGAAAGCTGATGGTGCCTGGCTATCAAAAGATTTAGCATCTGGGGTCTTAAAGGCTTGCAGATAAACCAGCAGCCATCTAGCTCAGAAGCATCAAAGCCCAGAGGGAAGAGTCACATCAGCCTGTGTGACCAGGAGGTGTCTAAGGGATCAGGTTTCAGACATCAAAGAACAAAAATTCATATCATTGTAAATGATTTTGAGTGCAGAGTGGAGACCCAAAGCCCATTTGTAGGCAACTGGACACTCCCTTACTGAAGGGTTGTGGGGAGATGAGCTGGTCAGGGTGTAGGGTAGCAATGATGAAGCATATAACTTTCCTCTAGTTCTTAAATGCTCCCCCCCCCCAACTATCATGATCCCAATTCTACCTTACAAATCTAGCTAGACCAGAGGATGTACATTGGTGCAGATAACAACTGGAAACACAGGGAATCCAGGACAGATAACCCTTCAGGACCAGTGGTGAGAGTGTCGATACCTGGGGGGTAGAGGGAAGGTGGTGAAGAAAGAGGGAACCGATTACAAGAATCTACATTATAACCTCATCCCTGGGGGATGGACAACAGAAAAATGGGTGAAGGGAGACGATGGGTAGTGTAAGATATGACAAAATAATAATTTATAAATTATCAAGAGTTCATGAGGGAGGGCAGAGTGGGGAAGGAGGGGGAAAATGAGGTGTTGATATCAAAGGCTCAAGTAGAAAGCAAATGTTTTGAGAATGGTGATAGCAACAAATGTACAACTGTGCTTGACAAAATGGATTTATGTATGGATTGTGATAAGAATAGTAAGAGCCCCCCAATAAAATGATTAAAAAAAACTAGAACGCTGTTCTAGATGAACAAATTTTGAACTTGTGTAGTAAGGTGTCTGCTCAAGGTTATGTATTACTTTATTTTTTTAATAGTGAAATCTGACATCAACCACAGTGTTTATGTATAGCTGTTTTAATAAACTATAGTAAAACAAACAAACAAAATATTTATAGTCTTAGAAATCCACAGGAGGAATTACACTCTGTCCAATGGGATCACCGTGTATCACAATTGACTGACTGGGATTTATATTGGTATAATAAAGAGAGATTCAAATGTTCAGAAACCTAAAATAGGTCTATCAGAATTCAAATTCCTTTTTCAAACTTAAAATATTCCAGTTACTTTCAATAAGCCGTGCCATTTAATGATGCACTGAACCTGTCCACAGAAACTCTTAAAAGTTACAATTCTTCTTATAAAGAACAATGGAGTCTACCTCACCTTGAAAGCATTTAATATTAATTACCCATTGACTTATAAATATTAAAATGTGCTCTGAAAAATTTATTGCATAACTGAGGAAGCAAATTTTTAATCTTCAAAATATGTATGCAGATTGATATGCAATCTTACATTTTTTACATTCTTAGTCGTGTTCCCACCTTCTCCATATTGTCATTTTCAATTTTCTTTTTTTAATTTCCACTCTTTTCAAGCTGTGTTCTTGAAAGGAAGGGGAAATAAGGCATTTCAAGCGCTGTCCGGCTTGTAGTCTCTGTATGTATTGCACAGCCTCCTACCCACAAACCAAAGGCTCTTCTAACTCGTGGTGCCCTCCCCCTAGAACAGAGAATAACTTCTCCTTTGGGTTTCCAAACCTGTACATCTGTCCAGGTTGCAGAGGACAAACACCTGGCTTATGACTGACTGACTGCTCCATGTGTAACCAACCAACCCCAATGGGTTTTTCTTGGAAGTTCCTAATACTTGATTCTTTTTCACATAATTGTGTCTTTTGTTTGTCTAAAAGCTATGAATATTTAAAATATGAATGATAAATTAGTATAATTTAAAAATATATTATATAGTGGAAAAGTATATCTAAGAAACTTAATATTACTTTCTGATTGGTATACTAAATTAGCCAGGAACAGGTCTAAAAATGAAGACATCAAGGAAAAAAACTTTGTTGGACTCTGTTATCATCATAAAATAATCTTAATTGCTTTTATCTTAAAAATAAAGCCCTGTGGAAAAGGCCAATGTAGAAATTTCCTTGAAAATTTCATTTAGAAATGTTAAAACTAAGTTTATTACTTCATTTCACTGATGATAAAAAAGAGACTCAGAAGACATGAACAAACTAAAGTAATGAGTTAATTATTTATAATCCTAATCCAGAATGCCTACTATTTTATAAAAAGTGATTTTTTTTTCAAATATACGTTTGACTTCCCCACACCATTGTTTTTTTGCATATAAATAATTTGGTTTCTGGGTAAAAATATAAAGATACCTAGAAAATTAACTTATAAAGTGGAGATTGATTTGAAATTAAGTTTTAAAAACTGAAAAGGGACAGGCCTTCATTTATTAAATGTGCAAAATATTTATGTATAAAATATTTCAATGTTAGAATATAATTTTACTTAGAAATTTTACAATTAATGTCTAAACTGCCTTTTTTTAGGTCTTTCTTAAAATAATTCCATAGACCTCAACGTGATGTGCCTTAAGGATTTATTGTGATTATTGCCCCTGTACACCTGGCATTTTATTCTCTTTGCCTCTTTACCATTCCTGCCCATCAAAAATATGTCCTTGTATAGAAAAAATGAACTAATGAAACTTTTCCATGTAGTCATTTTAAATAATTCAAAGAGAATCCTTTATAATTCTTATGAATCCTGTTCTCAACTTTCCTTGTGTCAAAAATTCATTTTGGGGCCCTTTCTCCCTGAAAATGACTAATGATCCATGTACTATCTGATAATTTAAAATTTCCTTAACTTCTAAGTCACACTTATTGCTGCATTTCACAGATATAACATATAATATTACCATAAAAACTGGTTAAATTTTCATACTATTAAAACATAATGGCTGAATATTTGTCAAAACCATAGCAAATCTATGTGATTTAGTTAGAACTCCAGCTTTTCTTGTTTAAATTATCTACTCTCTCTTGCATTTCAAACATACAATTTTCAAACATATTTTCTTACACACTTTTCTTTCATTGTCTTCCTATTTATTTTCTAGAGAGTAGCTGAAGATAGAAGGGGTAGAAGAATGTGGGGGCTGCAGTGTGTATTTCCTAAGGTTATCCTAATATGTTTTCCACCTTTTCCTTGACATGTAAAAGCAAGTTATCTGAAAACATGTTCTGGTCCTCGGAAATACATCATGTGAATGTATGATATGCAAATGACATAAAAGGCTAGAAATCTGTTTGACATTCATTTGCATCAAATTCTAAATGAGCACAGTAGAAATTTAGATATGAATGAATTGTAAACGGCAAGAAAAATCATAAAATGCTTCCTGGTGGAAGTAGGACTTTATTGATGAAAAGTTAATTTATCAAATTTCATCATACCCTTTTGAATTAAGAGCAGTTTCACTGTATTGGTATACTTGACAGGCTGTTTAAGGCAATACTGGTCAGGATTTGAAACATGAAGATATGTGATGCAACTATTGAAAATATTACCTTACATTGGGAACACTTGGAGTTAATCTGTGTCACTTGTAATGTTAATTTAGAAGAATATGCACAGAAATTGCTTTGTCATTAAGAATAGAAAATCGCATTTTGTGTGTTCTATAGCCATAAGCCAGTGACCAGCAATATGACATGGAAGTTCTCAGTATCTTGCCATATGACCTATTGACATTCATTACCATTGGTAGCCATCAATCTGTAGTTTTCCTGCTGACCTTGGGCTCATCTTCCTCCACAGCTATATAAGTCAAAAGAAGTTTCCAGCTTAACATATTTCCAAGGGACTTGAAACCTGCCTGGACTTGCACTTGTCTGCTTCTACCGCTGTGTGAGCCATTTGATCAATCTAAATCTACATATATATATCATGTCAATATATCAATACACCAATGTATCAATATGCCAACTACTAGGAAATCCCATCTAATAATAATAAGGAGTACCCACTTATCAAAGCCAGTTTGGATACAATATATCTTCATATCAAAATATTTATCTATCTATATAGACACATACATATATACATACATATATCACTTGTTTTGGTACTTTTGTGAATGCAGACTAATACATAAATATACTAGTTTATTTTTTCCAGTTTTATCACTTACTAATAATGATCAAGAACATGCTACTTATCCACTATGTGCTTCAGTGTTCTCATCATTAAATGAAGATCATACACCTTCATTGTGTGCGGATGCTGAATTAAATGTAGTAGCACAATATACAGAACAAGTGTAAGATAATGCTAGTGAGTATTATCATTTTATTGTTATTACCATTGCCTTGTAGTTATTAGTGCTGTGTCGTCGTTACTAAAACTGACCTTGCAGTTGACGGCAGTATGTCACAATAGAACTTTGATCCATGAAACATTTTTTAATGTCTGATTTTATAAAAGTAGATCATCGCTTCCATGGTACTGCTGGAGGGCTAGATCTACCAACCATTCCAGGAGCACCTAACTTTGTTACCATTTGCACTACCCAGGGATTTACTTTTTACTATTATTTGATTGTATTGTTATTCCTGTTCTACTACAAACCATTGGGTCTGGAGAGGACTACATAATGATTGTGGTTAAAACATGGGAATGATAGAAGGACAGAAAGGTGAAGTGGGTGGGTTCTCCCATTTATGTCCTCAGGAACTAACTCACCCAGAGATTAGAAACAAGCACAGACAGATATAAGTAGTCGACACAGCAGTTGAGATACGGAAGAGTCAATCCATAGACTCTACAGGAGAAAGAAAAAAGAAGACTAGCTCAAAGACTATTCAGAAGTACTTATTCATCAAAGCTGTTTGGGTTCAGATGTAGGTAAAATCATAAACAGAAAATACATTACACAATTTTCTAATATGAACATTCTAGGCAATGTAAACAGCCACAGGGCTTCATAAACCGCACCATCAGGAAATGAGGACAGGAGACCGTGGTGTTGTGTGAGATTGCTGATGAATCTTGAGGGAGGAACTTGACAAACCTTGCTGGGGCCTGTTATGAGGAGGTATTCAGACCTAAAGGAACTACATGGGAAAGAGAGTGAGGGAGCACCTAAGAGTGACAGGGGAAGAGATATGGCTCATCGAGAGACACCGTGGGAGTAATGTGCAGGAATGAACGTGAGATAAAGGGACATAGAGCTCCATACCATGACTTTAGAATATCAAGTCCCAGCACATATGGGAGCAGCTCCAGAAAATGAATTGCTCTGGCGTAGTGTACTGGAATTCATAGACAAGGACTAAGGAATTTCTACACAGGACCATTACTGATGGATGGATGGAAGGGAGGGAGAAAAAAAAGAAGGCACTAACCATAGGAGCGTCATCTATTTCTCAGGAAAAGATGTCAGGCTTACTGCCACTGGGTCCTTCTACCACTTAGTGAATCTAAAAGGGTGAAAGGTGCTGATCTATGGAATTTTGGGGCTGTAAGTCTTTGAGAAAGTTAACTCCCAAATGTTTTCTTGTTAAGTGGCTGGTCATTTCAGAATCCCAGTCTTGGTTAGTAGCTAGATGTTTGGCTGCTGTGACACCAGAGTATTCAATCTGAAACTTCTTTCACAATGAGCAAAAACAAAACTATAAACAAAAGAAAAAGATAAAAAAGTGACCCAAGTACAACAAAAGATGCTAAAACTTACAAAATCACAAAGAGAGAAGGGCTTATCAAACTAAATACAGGGAGCCTGAACGAAGGCAAACAATTGATAAAGTTAAGGCTATGACTATACATTTTTTAAAAAGCAAAGAGTACAGAGAAAATAAGCAGAGTTCAGAAAACAAACGAAGGAATAAAATAGATTTAGTAAAGGATACAACATCAAGGAAAACCAAGACATTAAGACATAAAGATATTAAGAATAAAAATAGGCTACTAGATATTAAGATTAAAACATTCAATTAGAAAAATAAAAGAAACACTCAACAACAGAATCAACCATGCACAAGATAGAATAACTGGAATAAAAGACAAAATAACTGACTTTATCAAATTTCAAGAGGAATAAAATTAAGAAAAAAGAAGAGTGAAAAAAACACAAACATATATGGAACTCAAATAAGAAATATTCTACGAGACTTACTGGGATCCCAGACCACAATTTTCCAAGAAACTATCAAAGACAATTTTGTAGACTGTGGTAGCTATATAATCATTTGTCAGTTTGAGGATTGAGTGTGGGGGTGGAGTCTAGCTTGTCAATTAGATCATAACCAATGAGGCACCTGTGTGGGCATGGCCTTCTCCTGAGAACTCTGGGAAATCTGGTACTTCCTCCTTGGAGGTAGGAGACACTTCTCTCTCTGACACACCCTGGGAGACATGGCAGCTGACAAGACACATGGACCCACCCTGATTCAGCCCTGGGTGCTGGAAAAGCCATGCAGAGGTCCCTGCCAGCACTGAGATATTTCCAGTGCAACTGGATCCAAAGACTTTCTACCCACTGGCCTGTGATCTACATTATCATTGCATGTGTTTCATGAGTCTGAAGAGTACTTTTGAGATTGGTATCAGACATATGTACTAATATTGGACTTATGGCCTTGATGTGGACTGGGCTGGGACGTTTTCTCAATGTTCAATTGCTCTTGTATATAAACATTTCTTACGCACACATGTGTGTCCATGGATTTGCTTGTCTAATTTCCCCAGTCTGACACACAGACTACACAGAGAATGAAGTCTTAAAATACAGAAAGTTGCAGAAACCACAATCAGAGGAGACATGAAAAGAACTGCAACATACACTTACAAAATTCTTGAAAACCAAAGAGAAGGGGAAAATTCTAATAGCAGAAAGATAAAGATACAATATAACATACCAGGAGGCTTCCATAGGAATTAGTGAAGATTTCTACCTAGAAACTCTAGAGGTCAAGAGACAAACAGCTTGTATAATACACTGACAAAAACAATTGTCAATCAAGAATTTTTACCTAGGATTATTCAAAAATCAAAGAGAAATCAGGACATGGGCAAACAGAAGCTCTGGAAATTTGCCACTATCCGACCAGCATTACAAGTATTAGTTAATGGAGGAGTCATTATGATAGGTTTTTTTGTGCCAACATAGCTCCCATAGGAATATGTGAGTGGAGATTAGCCAATCAGGTCTCAGCTTGATTGGAGGACTACCAATATAGATGGCTCTGAGGCAGGGCTCTTCCTCTATATCCCTGGTGATTGGACCATCGCGCTGCCGCCTGAGTTAGCAGCTCTGTGTTACCTGCGGGTGGAGCCAGTCCTTCCTTAGTAGATCCTGGACCTTGCCATGCATCACTATATCTGGGAGCTCCAGAGCCACCTGTTTAGCTATGCTACTGCACTATTGACCTCTGCTACACGTCAGCATCGCATCTTCCTGCTGTTGCTGCCCCATTTTACCTTGTCTGCTGCCTTTGGGCAGACTCAGCACCTCCCACCAGCTACTTCCCCCTCTGCTTCCATGACTTCCAACCAGGAGTTTGTGGGAGGTGGAAGAACCTTCAGTTGAGTAACTTTTCCACAAAAGTGAGTTAGACCGAGCCTTGTATTGCACTGTGCACTAATTAGCTGGTGCCTTGCTTCTTTCTACACAAACCTACACTTTTATACACATATAATCATAAGTAAGTGGCCTGGTTTTGTTTCTTTAGAGAATCCTAACACAGTAATCCAAATGAAAATAGAAGAGAATATACATAAATAAAATGTAAACATATTAAATCTACATTGTATATTGGAACACAGCAACAAAAATAGAGGATGGAAGAATAAAAATTTCAGGTATAAATCTCTATATAAATCATTATATAAAGGTTTGTGTTACCTGTTATTAAATATGTGATGCATGTGCTAACGACTAAGAAACCATTATGAGGAAGCGAACAAAAAGTTAATCACAAGAAAGCACTGAAATGTAAACAAGGATGGAAAATTTGAATAAAAACTTAATAAGTTACCAACACTCAAAAATAAAAGGCAAAGTAAGGCACATAGACACTTCATTTTCAGTAATAACTGAATGGAATTTATCTAAAATCCTCATACAAAATGCAAAGTTTGGCCAAATAGATTAAAACAAAACAAACAAGCAAATGGTAGCAAAAACAAACAGCAAAGAGAAAACAAAAGCCTCCCACAGATGAATAATTTCAAAAGGAAAATGTCATTACATTT